>NW_026123943.1:0-20000 GCF_025177605.1 Cucumis melo
CTCCTCCGTTGTTGTTGTAGAGAGGAGATGTTTATATGCTACAGCAGCAGGGATAGTAAGCAAAATAATACGAAAAGAAAAAGGAGGATATGAAATAACCATAGTGGATGCAGCGAATGGGCGTCAAGTGGTTGATATTATCCCTCCAGGACCAGAACTTCTTGTTTCAGAGGGCGAATCCATCAAACTTGATCAACCATTAACGAGTAATCCTAATGTGGGAGGATTTGGTCAGGGAGATGCGGAAATCGTCCTTCAAGATCCATTACGTGTCCAAGGCCTTTTGTTCTTTTTTGCATCTGTTATTTTGGCACAAATCTTTTTAGTTCTTAAAAAGAAACAGTTTGAGAAGGTTCAATTGTCCGAAATGAATTTCTAAATCTGGGGATTTATCAAATAAAGTTCGTAAAAAAAACCAAATTCTTGTTGGCAATTCTATAATTTAATTATGTATGATCAAAAAATTATGAAAAACTTTTTCCCTTGTTTTTTTTTTTATTCTTTTTCGACCCTATTTCGGTAATTACTTGTACCGCATTACTAGTCATAGTATGGATATTATATTGTCAGGAAGACTATTTTACCTCTTCTTTATTTCTTTGTTTTTTACAATACAAATAGGAGCGGTATTATTATGATTATTATGTCACTGGTGCCAGATTGAAATGTCATTGAATGTGTCTATTTTTATTCTAATAGAATAAAAATAGAGTAGATATTAAAAATAAGATAAGTAAATGGAGAATAGAAAAAAAATGAAGGGAACAAAGGATTCTAGAAGGAATTATGCATCTTTCTAGTATTCGATACCAGAAAAATTCCTTTTCTTGTTCTGGTGTCGAAATAATAAACTAATGAATTATTCTTGATCCCGTTCGTCAAAGATCTCTATTCTTAGTTTCAATTTTTCCCGGTTTATCAGAACCTTTTTTTCGATTTATTACATAAGTAGTGAACAAATTCAATGAATTTTTCAATTCTATTTTATATTAAAATAACTATAGAAAATTCTATTAGTATATTTTAATCTATTTAAAGGGTTTGTGATATCTGATCGATAGAAATATAATATTGTTATATTGGGATTGTATCATCCAGAAAGAGGGAATCGAGTGATTCTCTCTTTCTTTTTTTCGCTTTGAAATGAAAGTATCGACCGATACGATCGCGAAAGAGATGGTCTGAATCAATTTTTTTTTTGAAGCAATTCAGAATCAGAAAGAAATGAAGTTTTTTGAAAAAATAGGAAAGATCCATTTTTTCATTTATATGAATAAATTAGTCTAATTCTAATTAGTAAGAGCTCAACGGGACCTACCCCCTCTTTTTTTCTGATTTGAGGGGGATCCTGTTGAGTTCTTACGCTTTCATGTCTCCAACTCAGTTCATCCGATTATTACAGAGATGAACCTAAGCCGGAATATGAACCATAAAAGAAAATACCAACTAAACCGATCACAGGAATACCAGTTACAGTACCGATTATCCAAAGAGGAATCCTTCCAGTAGTCTCGGCCATTTGTCCCACTTCCCTCCCCATTTCATCAAGTGGTCGTGCTAGAGACAGAAACAGTCATAGATAATTATGAGATGATATCCTTCCGAATGGGATAAGATAATTCGTACTATTATTTAGTATTTTCTTTTATTTAATTGAAGAAATAATTGGAAAATAAAACAGCAAGTACAAAAATGAGTAATAACCCCCAGTAAAGACTGGTACGATTCAATTCAACATTTTGTTCGTTCGGATTTGATTGTGTCATAGCTCTATAATTCGGATTAGGTTTATCGTTGGATGAATTGCATTGCTGATATTGACCCTAAAAAAGAAACGGTAGGTACAGCTAGTCCGTGAACAGTTAACCATCGCACTGTAAAAATAGGATAAGTTTTATCGATAGTCATTTGGTCCTCCTAAAAAGATCTACTAAATTCATCGAGTTGTTCCAAAGAATCAAAACGGCCAGTTATTAATGGAATTCCTTGTCGGCTCTCTGTAAAATACTCATTTGGACGAGGGCTTCCAAAAACATCGTAAGCTAAACCCGTGCTGACGAATAACCAACCTGCAATGAATAGAGAAGGTATAGTAATGCTATGAATGACCCAGTATCGAATACTGGTGATAATATCAGCAAAAGAACGTTCTCCTGTGCTTCCAGACATGCCGAGCTCCACATATTCTTGTACAGTCAAAAGGGGGATCGATTCCGTAAAAGATGAGATCAGTAAATGGAAATTAACTGAAATTTTATCTTTGTAAGATCGTCAATATTGTACCGAGGGTGTTTTTAGAGTATACCGAATCAGTATAGCTATCCTTCTTCTGACGCAGCAACGCAATTTCACAATAAGTATCAAAATGAAGCACTAAAACTAAATAATATAATTTGTTTCTTCTTTTCTTGCTGCTTGTCGATGTAGAATCATATACCATTCATTCAATAGAAAATTCTGAAAATGCCTGTCTGTAGTATTAAGGATTCTATCGGTTATTGGCTTCGGGCTAGAAAGCGAAGATTGGGTAAAATGTGAATCCGACTGGTTGGTTTATAATAATTTAGGAAGCAGATTCTAATAGTCCCAAAATTCAATGAAATTAGACGTGAAATCTCGAAATATTTCTTTTGTGTTTGTAGTTATATTTTTGTTTGAATCTTTTTTTATTTTAAGGAATTGGTTAGTCGTCCAGTAACAAGTAACAGTAGTACATAGGATTCGATGAACGAAACAGAACAACGAATAGAAGAATAATAAATATTCGTAATGCACGCATTATTGTTTTATATTAGACTCAAACGATCGTTCTTCAACTAATTAGAAGAATGTTTTTAATATGGAAAGAATAAGAATAAATGGAGAACCTAGTTTCGAGTGATCTGATCGTGCGATACTTTTTTTCTTTTTAAAAAAGATTTTATGGAAATGAACCCACTACATAAAATCTAATTAGTGGGAATACAATTTCATAAATAAAGGGCATTATAAGGTCATTCATTCTTCAGCGATTCAAAGAGCATTTCATTTTTGGAATCAAGTTACACAACATAGTTTATTTATTATTTTTCTTTTTTTTTTTTTTTTTTCTTTCTAATTATTTAGAATCCATTTAATAGATTTATATATTTACTAGATTTATATATTAAATTATTGTTTATAAATTCTTTATAATAAGAATATTTGTTTTGAAAACTCAAGAGTTGTTCAATGAATCCCTTGATTCCGAATTGCGGGATAGAGAGACAGATGATGAATTGATTTCTTACCTATGTCACAAGATTTTTGTTAGTATCATCTATAATCATAATAATAGATGAATCAAAAACTTTCAATTGAATATATTTTTTCAATTAGTATTTTTACTTATCCATCCGCGTATCTTTCAAAAATAGAAACTTAGGGAAGTGCTTTATAAACATATGGATAAAAATAACGTATTTCATTTAGCCTCGTCATGCCTACTATCACTAGTTATTTCGGTTTTCTACTAGCAGTTTTAACTATAACCTCAGCTCTATTTATCGGTCTGAACAAGATACGACTTATTTGATTAAAATTCATTGAATGCACAATTCAAAAAAAAGAAAGATTTCGGTGTTATTCAATATATTCTATATATTGTAGAGTTCTTTACCTTGTCAATTCAATTTCGAATTCTTGGTCATTGAGATTCATGGGCAATACCGATTAATATTTTAAGGATAGATATTACCTCTCCTTTTCCTCGTTCAACTAAATTGAAATGATTGAAGTTTTTCTATTTGGAATCGTATTAGGTCTAATTCCTATTACTTTGGCTGGATTATTTGTGACCGCATATTTACAATACAGACGGGGGGATCAGTTGGACCTTTGATTAATTAACAGTTCTTTTTTTTGATTGACCCCCTACTTGCTTTATAGGAGGTAAAATTTTGATTTCTGTTGAATTATTTCAGTATCATTTTGATTTAACAACAACAAGAATCGAATCACGCTCTATAGGATTTGAACCTACGACATCGGGTTTTGGAGACCCGCGTTCTACCGAACTGAACTAAGAGCGTTTTATTATCAAACTAAAAGCAACCCGAATATATCTTCGATACATATATTATCATAGAGAATATCATAAAATTAAATAAAAAAAGATTGATTCGATATATGTATGTTCAATTTTTATGGATCTCAATTGATTCCTCGTTACTGTTCAGAAGATAAGTAATAGGTAGGGATGACAGGATTTGAACCCGTGACATTTTGTACCCAAAACAAACGCGCTACCAAGCTGCGCTACATCCCTTTCAATTGGTCTACAGTGTTATTGTAGAGAATCCCTGTCTTGTTTTCCACATTTTTTATTTATTTCCTCCATTGGTATACACAAATTATCTTGCCATTTCTTCTTTTTTGTCTCATATCATATATAAAATATAATAAAAATAATAAAAAGACTTATATACGTATGAAATAATAAATATTAAATCCGCCGTAAAGAAAAATGAATATTTGGGGTGGGGCGGAAAGCTACATATTTTTTTTAATAAAAAAGGGAATATCTACCGAATTGAACTGTTGTACATTTCAATTTGAATTAGGAATTCCGCGGACAATACAAGCGGTTATTAACTATATATACATTTGATGGTATGTAATACCAGTATGTATTACAAATTACTATAAAGTAGGAGGGTTTTCAATGCGAGATCTAAAAACATATCTCTCCGTGGCACCGGTAGTAAGTACTATATGGTTCGGGGCTTTAGCGGGTCTATTAATCGAGATCAATCGTTTATTCCCGGATGCGTTGGTATTCCCGTTTTTTTCATTCTAGTTATTGACTTGGGAAGGGGTGAAGAAGATTAGAAAAACAATCAAATATCTTTGACTAATCCCCTTCCCCCTTCTTTTTTTTAGAGTTTTTAGACTTAGAATAAGTTAGAAAGAATCAAAATGGATTCAACCTCAGTCAAACTCGGACGCGGCGCCAGGTTCAAATTTAATTAATAAAAGAGTGAGAACGAAAATGAAAATGTGATGGCTAGGGCAACAATATCATACAAAATACTTAAATGAAAAACTGTACTGCGATTCTAAATTTAGAAATTATTGTATTACTATATTTTAATATTTGATTGTAACGAAATCTTTCATAATTTTATTTCGAGTTACCAATTTTTCTTTTTTTCTTCATTTTGGATCGGAAAATGGAAGAGTTGCGTGAATCAAAAATCCAAGGGAGGTTCATGGCCAAGGGTAAAGATGCCCGAGTAACTGTTATTTTGGAATGTACTCGTTGTGTTCGAAACGGTGTTAATAAGGAATCAATAGGGATTTCCAGATATATTACTCAAAAGAATCGACACAATACGCCTAGTCGATTGGAATTGAGAAAATTCTGTCCCCGGTGTTACAAACATACGATTCATGGGGAGATAAAGAAATAGATCGAACCGATCGGCTGTGTGTCACCCTTTTCCAATCCAAGGAAGATGAAAAATTACATATATTAGACATATTTTAGATTTAAATATAAACAAACCAAATCCTATTTCGATCGGATCTAAAATGATTTAGAATTAAGAAATAGGATTTTCGGGATAAGGAATAAAAAAACCATGGATAAATCCAAGCGACTCTTTCTTAAATCCAAACGATCTTTTCGTAGGCGTTTGCCCCCGATTCCATCGGGGGATCGAATTGATTATAGAAACATGAGTTTAATTAGTCGATTTATTAGTGAACAAGGAAAAATATTATCTAGACGGGTAAATAGATTGACCTTAAAACAGCAACGCTTAATTACTATTGCTATAAAACAAGCTCGTATTTTATCTTTGTTACCTTTTCTTAATAATGAGAAACAATTTGAAAGAAGCGAGTCGACCGCTAGAACTATTGGTCTTAGAACCAGGAATAAATAGACTTAGCTTACTCTTTAATTGAATTAAAATTCTAATCCAAACTCAACCGCAGATTGATTCTTTGTTCGAAAAATCCGAAAATCTAGATTCGATTGTCGTGTCGTAAGAAAAAGAAAGAATAGTGGAAGAAGAATAAATCGTTTTTTTTTTATTGAACATATTTGCTCATTTTGACCACTTTATCATATTTTTATCATACTAATTTCTACTCTACCTTCTCGGAGTTCATTCTCCAGAGAACTCCATTTTAAGCATTCCGCTGGATTCTTTGCAATCTTCGTATTTTATGATCTCATTGGAAATCATATAAAGACAATTTCTATTTAATATCGCGATTTGGGCAAGTATTTTACGATTAAGAAGCAACTGCCTCTTGTACAGATTGTGTATGAATCTACTATAACTGTAGTCTACCTTATTAGATCGAATTACTGCATTTATTCGAGCGATCCACAACTGTCGAAAATTTCTTTTTTGCCTACCTCTATCCCGATAAGCTGAAGCCAAAGCTTTATTTTCTGTTGAGTAATAGTTCGAGTAAGTCTTGAATGAGCCCCTCGAAAGCTTGATGCAAATAAACGAATTTTTGTTCTACGTCTCCGAGCTATATATCCTCGTTTAATTCTAGTCATTGAATAAATGAAACTTTGATGAATAACTAATGGATTTCCTTTCTTTCAGTTATTCCTTTCTCCTTTCCTAGTCTATTAATAACAAAACGTATTTTTCCAATGTATAAAATAAAAATTCCAATGGCTTTTGCTACTATAACCTTCCCGACCACTATTTCTTTTTTTGTTCTAATCACCCCCAAAATACGAAATAGTATTTTTACTAGGTATAAAAAACAAAAATAGAGTAAATAAATAAAAATAGAAATGGATAAAGAAATAGTGGGTTCCTTCGTTTCTATGGTTACTTCTTAAACGGTGAGGTCCTCTCTATACACCGGAGCTCCTTCTTTTATTTCATCAATGTTATTGTTAACTTGTACAGTTCACCCTCTTTGGCTCTACCCATGAATTATCTAGTAATCGGTCTTTCACAACGAGATCTACCTATACAGTAACGGTATTTAATTATGAAGATTGGTTGGGTAGCTGACCCTCTTAGTCCGTTCTTGGAAGAATAAGGCTATAATCCTTCTGTTAAATAGGATTTCCTCTGCTTAATGGATAAGCATTTGTTACCAATGGGGAATTCTTTCTCATCTAAAATTGAAAATAGAGATGATTGGATTTGCACCAATAGAAACCATAAATTTGATACACAATAAAAGGATACGATAAATCTTTGTTTATTTATTTTCGGTAGTGAACGGATTTCTTCCATTCATTCTATCCTATTCACTGTACTTATAACTGATACGGGAAAAATTTTGTACTTTCTTTTGTCCCGGTCCATGGTCTAAACGAGTCGCACATACACCCTAGTACATGTTCCTCGACGCTGAGGGCATCCCCGAAGGGCGGGCGATTTGGTGACATTTCTGATTGGCTGTCTTGTGTTTCTAATAAGTTGTTTAATAGTTGGCATGTTGAATTGTATACATAATGAGTTGGTTTAGATCAATCCTAACCGGATGATTATGAATTACTTCTATATTCGATATTAATAATTAATATGATTAATAGTAATATATTAACCCCGGTAAAAAGAGAAAATCGAAAATTTCGGATTTTTGCGTGAAATACCTGCTATTTGTTATTCAACCGCTACAAGATCAACAATTCCATGAGCTTGGGCTTCTGTTGCTGACATAAAAACATCCCTTTCCATGTCTTCGGATATAACCCATAAGGGTTTGCCTGTTCTTTGTACATAAACCCTTGTGAGGATTTCGCGCAGCCTCAGTAGTTCTTTCGCTTCCAGGATAAATTCTACCGTTTGTGCCTCATAAAAAGAACTAGCAGGTTGATGGATCATTACCCTGATGATTTAATAAATGGTTTTCTCTATCTTACATCATTATCATGATGAGTCAAAGATAATAAAAAAAAGATAGGATTAACAACCGTACAGGCATCCTTTGTGCAGTGCATACGGCTCCACAATGGAATTCATTTTTACCTTCCAGCGAAGGAATAGAAAATATAGGATCTAGCAGACCCAGAGCAGTAAATGATCCAATAACCACCCTTCCTTTTTTTTAGTAATTTCAAAATACTATGATGGTTCCGTTGCTTTATGATTTCGTTTGTTATTCAGCAATCCCAAAGTTTCTTTTTTTTATTTTTTTTCTTAAAAATAAATATTTCGTAGTCTTTCATAACAGAAATATTGTTAAGAGTCTTCCGTCGTGAAAACAAAAAAGTTTGTGACGCTGAAAGAGGCCTCCGCGATAAATCAGCCTACAATCGGAAATGCCTTTTATCTCATACTACTCTTTCGATACATAACCTAATGGTTTAGAAAAAAAAAATTCTCATATCGAATTCAAAGTGCCATGCTATTATTACTTAATATTTTATATGGCGAAGGCATAGTTTTCTTTTTGTCTAAAAAAAACTCATTGGCGCCGAGCGTGCGGGAATGCTAGACGTTTGGTAATTTCTCCTCCGACTAGAATAAAAGATCCCATTGAAGCGGCTAATCCCATGCATATTGTCTGTACATCTGGTTGCACAAATTGCATAGTATCATAAATACCTAATCCGCTTATTACCCCTCCACCGGGAGAGTTTATAAATAAATACAGATCTTTGGTATCATCCTCCATACTGAGATATACCATAAGACTAATAAGTTGATTCGAAATATCACTATCAACCTCTTGGCCTAAAAAAAGTAATCTTTCTCGATAAAGTCGGTTGATTAGGATAAAATTGTATCCCTTAAGAACCGTACGGGCACCTTTTGATGCATACGGTTCAAAAAAAATAGCGAAAAAAGAATCAATGTTTAGATTTTAGCCTTCTTTAGAGGACTCTTTCTAACTTCTAATGAAGGGGCTTTTTCTTACCTTCCATTTTTTTTTCAAAATGGATGAGTTTTGTCCTTTGGCCCGCGGTCGTTTATCTATACTATAAATTTCAATAAATAAAAAAACAATTCATTAAATTTTCAATTTATCGAACTAACTTTTCATTGATATATTGTTTCATCGAGATTCAATTTCAATTCCGATGTCATTTTCTTGTTCCAAAATGGTCTTCTTCAATTCTTTTAGGTTTATGCTCTACTCCGAGTCAAGATCTGCCCGATTTGGATTTGCACATATAGGACAAATGCCCCAATAGCATGGCTTTTTGCTACGACTTCTTTTTTTTTTTCAATTTACTTCATATTACTCGATTGATTAAAAGTTTTCTATCAATGCTATTGATAAATCGAATATGATACAAGTAGTAGTAATCATAGAATAGATAGATTCCAAATTGAGTTTTTTCTAAGCGGAGCCTGGATACTTCATTTTATTAGTACAACCGAGAAAACCATAAATTATTCTAATTGATAATATTAATCTGGATACCCCCCAAAAAATAGATCTAATTGCACTTCACGCTCCAAATTTTTGATGATTAAATCAATCCGTCTTGGGCGAAAGAGAGGATATCTCGATCGGGGGAGAGAACGGGGAAATACCATATGACCCAATATATCTGACAAGTCGCACTATAGGTCAACCCACGATGCGTCTTCCTCTCCGGGACTTCGAAAAGGTACTTTTGGAACACCAATAGGCATTAAAGCAAAGAAAAAAGAATTAAGTACTATAGCTAACTTTGATGTGGAAGCGTAACAACGGGTTTATTGTCTTAATAAATAAGATGGGCCTTTATCAGATTTTATCTTTTAGCATATTTTATACATAGATTTAATAAGTTCATAAAAAAGGAAAACAGAATTAATAAGGGAAACTTCTTCCCGAATAGGTTTTTGAATGATGAACAAGTATGTATACATTCACTCCTATAAAATAGGATCAATTCCCATCTACCATTGCGTATTGGTACTTATCGAGTATAGAATAGATCTGCTTCTTTTTGTTCCTACGAATAGAATCGAATTGTTCCATTATTACTAAAAGAATAGACTAAATATTAATCCTTTCGCCAAGATAATCCCCTCAAAAGGGGAGGTCCGTAGCATAGTTTTTTTTTTCAGTGCAATAAAGTTACATAGTGTCTATTTTTCCTTGATAAAGGGGTATTTCCATGGGTTTGCCTTGGTATCGTGTTCATACCGTTGTATTGAATGATCCCGGTCGTTTGCTTTCTGTTCATATAATGCATACAGCTCTAGTTGCTGGTTGGGCCGGTTCAATGGCCCTATACGAATTAGCAGTTTTTGATCCCTCTGATCCTGTTCTTGATCCAATGTGGAGACAGGGTATGTTCGTTATACCCTTCATGACTCGTTTAGGAATAACCAATTCATGGGGGGGTTGGAGTATCACAGGAGGGACTATAACGAATCCGGGTATTTGGAGTTACGAAGGTGTGGCCGGAGCACATATTGTGTTTTCTGGATTGTGCTTCTTAGCAGCTATCTGGCATTGGGTGTATTGGGATCTAGAAATATTTTGTGATGAACGTACAGGAAAACCTTCTTTGGATTTGCCGAAGATTTTTGGAATTCATTTATTTCTCTCAGGGTTGGGTTGCTTTGGTTTTGGTGCATTTCATGTAACCGGATTGTATGGTCCGGGAATATGGGTATCCGATCCTTATGGATTAACCGGAAGGGTACAAGCCGTAAATCCTGCGTGGGGTGTCGAAGGGTTTGATCCTTTTGTTCCGGGCGGAATAGCCTCGCATCATATTGCAGCAGGTACATTGGGCATATTAGCGGGCCTATTCCATCTTAGTGTTCGTCCGCCCCAACGTCTATACAAAGGATTACGTATGGGAAATATTGAAACCGTCCTTTCCAGTAGTATCGCTGCTGTATTTTTTGCAGCTTTTGTTGTTGCTGGAACTATGTGGTATGGTTCAGCAACTACCCCGATTGAATTATTTGGGCCCACTCGTTATCAATGGGATCAGGGATACTTCCAGCAAGAAATATATCGAAGAGTTAGTACCGGGTTAGCCGAAAATCAAAGTTTATCAGAAGCTTGGTCTAAAATTCCTGAAAAATTAGCTTTTTATGATTATATCGGGAATAATCCCGCAAAAGGTGGATTATTCAGAGCGGGTTCCATGGACAACGGGGATGGAATAGCTGTTGGTTGGTTAGGACACCCTGTTTTTAGAGATAAAGAAGGGCGCGAACTTTTTGTACGCCGTATGCCGACCTTTTTTGAAACATTTCCGGTTGTTTTGGTAGACGGAGACGGAATTGTTAGAGCCGATGTTCCTTTTCGAAGAGCAGAATCGAAGTATAGTGTTGAACAGGTCGGTGTAACTGTTGAGTTCTATGGCGGTGAACTCAATGGAGTCAGTTATAGTGATCCTGCTACTGTGAAAAAATATGCTAGACGTGCTCAATTGGGTGAAATTTTTGAATTAGATCGTGCTACTTTGAAATCCGATGGGGTTTTTCGTAGCAGTCCAAGGGGTTGGTTTACTTTTGGGCATGCTTCCTTTGCTTTGCTCTTCTTCTTCGGACACATTTGGCATGGTGCGAGAACCTTGTTCAGAGATGTCTTTGCTGGTATTGACCCAGATTTGGACGCTCAAGTAGAATTTGGGGCATTCCAAAAACTTGGAGATCCAACTACAAAAAGAGTCTAGTCTGATACAAGATTGCTCTGTTCTTTTTTTCCTTTATTTTTTGATTTGACATAGATAGGGTACCGGATAAATCTTTATTCGGATTGCTTACTTTTCATTTCTTTGACTCTTGTCTTGGTCTTTTTTTTATCCGTAAAAAGATCCCAATTAAACAGGTATGGAAGCTATAATTGTAAACCGAAATCAAATCTATGGAAGCATTGGTTTATACATTCCTCTTAGTCTCGACTCTAGGAATAATTTTTTTCGCTATCTTTTTTCGCGAACCGCCTAAAGTTCCAACTCCAACTAAAAAGGCAAAATGATTTCTCATTATCTCAATTGAAGTAATGAGCCTCACAATATTGTGAGGCTCATTACTTCAACTAGTCCCCGTGTTCCTCGAATGGATCTCTTAGTTGTTGAGAGGGTTGCCCAAAAGCAGTATATAAGGCATACCCAGTAAAACTTACAAGTAAACCAGATATAGAGATGGCAACTAGGGTTGCTGTTTCCATTATTATATAATTTCAAGACCACAATGGATCTATAATAAGATCATTTATTTACAACGGAATGGTATACAAAGTCAACAGATCTCACTGAATAAAAAAAAATATAGGATTATTTATGGCTACACAAACCGTTGACGATAGTTCTAGATCTGGGCCAAGACGAACTGTTGTAGGGGATTTATTGAAACCATTGAATTCGGAATATGGTAAAGTGGCTCCTGGGTGGGGAACTACACCTTTAATGGGTGTCGCGATGGGTTTATTTGCGATATTCCTATGTATTATTTTGGAGATTTATAATTCTTCCATTTTACTGGACGGAATTTCAAGCAATTAGATTCGATTCACAAGAACCCCTAAATAACTTTTCAATAAAAAGGAAAGTCTAAAGTATGTAGGTTTCTGCTTTTTAGCCCACTATTTTTTGGTAGTTCGATCGTGGAATTTATTTTTTTCTGTATTTCCGGAATATGAGTGTGTGACTTGTTAGAATTGATCCTATGGATACGACAGAGAAGAAGTCGGTCATCTTGATGAAGATGATTTGATCTCGTTGGATATTCAGTCTAGGCTAGTATCTGGAGCACAGAATATATGAAATAGATTCCAAAATATTAGAACAAATATTAGAACTATGATTCATACTTATCAGACCTCGTGGCCGGACTCCGAAACAAGAGTTAGAAGTGATAAATAAAAAAAATTTATTCTTTCGTTTCTACTTATTTTGGTTAAAGGATAAACCTTTCTTTAGCTTTTTTCATTATATTCAGTCATTGAATAAGCATTGAATAAGTGATAATCCAAGGGTTCTTACTCAGGGAATTTTTGAACTTTTTTTGGAAGGTTTTTTATTGAATCATCGTGGTTCTAGTCTGAATCTAAGGTTTTAATTGATTCATAGGGTCTTAACAAGATAATTCCTATCAATAATAAAGAAAACAAGAGTAAAGTCGCATTACATACAAATCAAAGAAAAAAAATAGGTAAATAGAAGATTCAAGAGGCCCCTAATGATCAATATAACTATGAATGAGCCGACTTGATATTTGGGCATTATAACTACAAAGAAGACTTTTCGGATTTTGATTCTTTCGTATCTTGATACAAAAAATTGAATCATAGCATTAAGAAGTTTGAAACTTTTTAGTACACATATCCGTTACGAGCGGTATTTGGGTGTTTCTGTTTGAGCCGTACGAGACGAAATTCTCATATACGGTTCTCAGAGGGGGGTCCCCTTGGTTTACCTATCTCAATAAAGTGTATGATTGGTTCGAAGAACGTCTTGAAATTCAGGCGATTGCAGATGATATAACTAGTAAATACGTTCCTCCTCATGTCAACATATTTTATTGTCTAGGAGGAATTACGCTTACTTGTTTTTTAGTACAAGTAGCTACGGGGTTTGCTATGACTTTTTACTACCGTCCGACCGTTACTGAGGCTTTTGCTTCTGTTCAATATATAATGACGGAAGCAAATTTTGGTTGGTTAATCCGATCAGTTCATAGATGGTCGGCAAGTATGATGGTCTTAATGATGATCCTGCACGTATTTCGCGTGTATCTTACTGGTGGATTTAAAAAACCTCGTGAATTGACTTGGGTTACAGGTGTGGTTCTGGCTGTATTGACCGCATCCTTTGGTGTAACTGGTTATTCCTTACCTCGGGACCAAATTGGTTATTGGGCAGTCAAAATTGTAACAGGTGTACCGGAAGCTATTCCAGTAATAGGGTCGCCTTTGGTAGAGTTATTACGCGGAAGTGCTAGTGTGGGACAATCTACCTTGACTCGTTTTTATAGTTTACACACACTTTTGTATTACCTCTTCTTACTGCCGTATTTATGTTAATGCACTTCCCAATGATACGTAAGCAAGGCATTTCTGGTCCTTTATAGAGAATAGAAATCATAGATTTGTAATTAGTTATTTATGATTACTCAGGGGGGAAGAAGAGTATTTCATTGCTGCAAATATGGATTATTGAAAAATAAGACATGTATTTGGATATTTCCCTTCAACTCCACGAAATTTTATTCGTTATTTTTCAATAATAGTTGAAGGGAATTCTTCGAAGAGAAAATGGATTATGGGAGTGTGTGACTTGAACTATTGATTGGACCGTGTAGATATATGTCTTTTTATCTGCCACATTGGGATTCACAACAAAATGTGTCTTTATTCCAACCACCGCGAAAGCTCCATACAGAGGGTAGGCTGGTTCGCTTGAAGAGAATCTTTTCCATGATCAGACTTGACCATGTCGTGCATGACCAGGCTCCGTAAGATCCATTAGAATAGGTGATATATATGCCATAATACAGATTATGTTTTATCTATTTCACTTACTTAATAGTATGAAAATGCATTCATTTCCTCTGCATTGACTCGATTTATAATACTATCGGAGTGAAACAAGGGATCTAAAGAAGAACATAGGCTAGACTCTATTAGTAACAAGTAAATCCTTTGGATGTAAAAAGTATCAATATTTTTGGGGGCTAAAGCCCCATCGCAAGGTTTGAGACGACCCAGAAAGCACTTGAACATTATCAACTTTGTAAGCCTACTTGGGTATTGAGCATTTATCTGTACGAACTTAATTCCTTGCAATGGATAATTGTAACTCTTGAAAACGGAATCCGCTAAATTTTTTCTTACATTGAATCACTCATTTATTTTATATATGCTTGGATAAGATATCGATTTTTTTTTCTGGATCCAGTTGGTTCGTTTGATTTGTGCTCGAGCCGGATGATGAAAAATTATCATGTCCGGTTCTTTCGGGGGATGGATCCATAATAATTCACCTATCCTAATAACAAAAAAACCAGATTTGAATGATCCTGTATTAAGAGCTAAATTGGCTAAGGGTATGGGTCATAATTATTACGGAGAACCCGCATGGCCCAATGATCTTTTATATATTTTTCCAGTAGTCATTCTAGGTACTATTGCATGTAACGTGGGCTTAGCGGTTCTAGAACCATCAATGATTGGTGAACCCGCAGATCCATTTGCAACTCCTTTGGAAATATTGCCGGAATGGTATTTCTTTCCCGTATTTCAAATACTTCGTACAGTGCCAAATAAGTTATTGGGTGTTCTTTTAATGGTTTCCGTACCGGCGGGATTATTAACTGTACCATTTTTGGAGAATGTCAATAAATTCCAAAATCCATTTCGTCGTCCAGTAGCGACAACCGTCTTTTTGATTGGTACCGCAGTAGCTCTTTGGTTGGGTATTGGAGCAACATTACCGATTGATAAATCCCTAACTTTAGGGCTTTTTTAAATTGATTCAATTGTGAAATAAATAAAATATCACGATGTGTGTATCTAGGGAATAGTTGCTTCAAAGTGAATTACCCCTAGATACACATATTTAATGAAATTTTTGATTTATTTTGAGTATACGGATTCTGTTAAAGATTCAAACTTCATTTTCGTCTTTTTTTTTTATAAAGTTTTTTTACAACAAAAATCCAATGGATTTCAAATTTATGCAAAATTCTTTTCCATTTCGAGAATGTCTAATATATGTTTTACGTCTTCTATGCGAAAATGTTTGATTTTCATAAGTTCGTCTGGACTATTATTCAAAAGGTCAAATAATGTATGTATATTGCACCTTTTGAGGCAATTATAGATCCTAGGAGGCAATTCTGATTGGTCAATAAAAATATATTTTAATGCTCTTTCTTTTTTCTTTTTTCTTAGTTTCGCCAATTTCTCATGAAAAGTAAAAAGGGGTAAAGTAACTTTTTGTTTATTATTTTTAAAATGGAAGTTTTCTTTTTCTTCTTCCGCATGTAAAAAAGGAATAAATAAATCAATCAAATTCCGAGAGGCTTCATGAAGTGCTTCTTTAGGAGTTAAACTTCCATTGGTCCATATTTCGAGAAAAAGTATCTCTTGTTTTTCATTCCCATTTACATAAGAATGAATACTATGATTAACATTTCGAACAGGCATGAATATAGCATCCATAGGATAACTTGCGTCTTGAAAATTATTTGGCGTTTGTATATGATATCCGCGATTCCTCTCGATCTTTAATTCAATACAAAAATTAATTGGTTCCGTTAGGTTAGCTATATGCTGTGTATTATCAACGATTTCCACCGAAGGTGGTAAGATGATGTCTTGAGCAGTTACGCATCCAGGACCCTTGACACAAATAGACGCATCACGAGTTCCATACAGATTACTTCTCAATACAATTTCTTTCAAATTCATTAAAATTTCATGTACTGATTCTTGAATACCGACTATGGTAGAGTATTCATGTGGGATTTTTTCAGATTTTGCACGTGTGATACATGTTCCCTCTATTTCTCCAAGCAAAGCTTTTCGCATCGCAATGCCTATAGTATCCCCTTGTCCCTTCATAAGTGGAGACAGAATAAAGCGTCCATAATAAAGACGCTTACTGTCTGCTCTTGATTCAACACACTTCCACTTTAGTGTCCGAGTCGATACTCTGATTTTCTCTCGAACCATAGTAATATTTTTTGATAAAATCATTGAATTATTTATTTCTCTTGAAATTTCTCTTCAATGTTTATTTTTACACACGTCGTTTTTTAGGGGGCCTACAGCCATTATGTGGCATAGGGGTTACATCCCGTATGAAACTTAATAGTATACCGCTTCTCCGAATAGCTCTTAATGCTGCATCTCTTCCGAGACCGGGGCCCTTTATCATAACTTCGGCTCGTTGCATCCCTTGATCCACTACTGCCCGAATAGCATTTCCTGCTGCGGTTTGGGCGGCAAATGGTGTCCCTCTTCTTGTACCTTTGAATCCACACGTACCGGCGGAGGACCAAGAAATTACCCGACCCCGTACATCTGTAACAGTCACAATTGTATTGTTGAAACTTGCTTGAACATGAATAACGCCCTTTGGTATTCTACGCGTACTTTTACGTGAGCTAATACGTCCATTTCTACGTGAACCGATTCTTGGTATGGGTTTTGCCATATTTTATCATCTCATAAATCTAAGTCAGAGATATATGGATATATCCATTTCATGTCAAAACGGATCCTTTAATTTCTTTTTATGTATATATTGTGGGTGGCCTTTAGGGGTCCTTTTTTTTATAAAGATTATCCTTGTCTTTGTTTATGTCTCGGATTGGAACAAATTACCATAATTCGTCTCCGCCTACGGATCAGGCGACATTTTTCACAAATTTTCCGAATGGAGGCCCTTATTTTCATATTTTTTATTCCTTACCTTAATCTACTTATTGGAAGAAAATAAGTTTCTTGAAATTTTCTATTTCGAATTGGATCTCCCTACAAAAAAAAGAATATTGCACGTGAAAAGACTACTTCACCTAATCATTCGAATCTTTGTTTCGTAGTCTATAAATTATACGCCTTCTGGTCCTGGTTGAATCGTAACAACTTACTGAAATTTTGACTCTCTATTACCTAGTATATGGATAAAACTATGTTGAATCCTTCCTGAAACGTAACCTAGAATTGGATCCTCATTATCTAAACAAACCCAAAACATATCATTGGTAAGTGATTCAGTAATTAAACCTTCAGAAATCCTTTTTTGCTCTTTCATTCCAGACGAAACACCCTTCAAAGTATCAATTAATCAAGGGGGAGTCGTATTATAAACTATAAACCCACCTCTTTTCTTTTTTTTTTTTTTTTACAAATAGGGAAGTTCTGTGTATAATTCGAATATCATAAAGATTACCATATATAACACAAAATTTCGCCGCCGATTCCCTGTAGTCGAGCTTCTCGGTCTGTCATTATACCCCGAGAAGTAGACAGAATTACAATGCCCATTCCGCCTAAAATTCTAGGAATTTTTTGATAGTTAGAATATATTCGGAGACCAGGTCGACTGATCCGTTTTAAATTTAAAATCGTTTTATATGGTCCTTTCCTATTTCTTCTATGTCGTAGGGTTAAAACCCAAAAATCCTTGTTGCTTTCCCGATGTTTCCTTACGTTTTCAATAAAACCTTCTCGTAAAAGTATTTTAACAATGTTTTCGGTGATGTTAGTAGATGGTATTCGAACCATTCCTTTTCTATTCATGTCAGCATTGCGAATAGAGGTTATTATGTTAGCAATAGTGTCCTTACCCATGATAAACGAAAATTATTGGTTACTTAAATTTTTGATCTAATCAACATTCTTTTTTATTAAATAGTTATGAATTTTAAAAGGTATATACGTGATACACAATCTACTAATTAATTTCATTCAAATAGTATAACTATCTCACGGTCTGTCTCATTTTATAATACTTCAGGTGCTAATGAAATTATTTTAGTGAAATTTAACTGTCTCAATTCTCGGGCAATCGCACCAAAAATTCGAGTTCCTTTTGGATTTCCTTCTTGATCAATAACAACCGCAGCATTGTCATCATATCGTATTATCATACCATTTTCTCGTTTGAGTTCTTTACAAGTACGTACAATTACAGCTCTGATCACTTCTGATCTTTCTAGAGGTGTATTTGGGACGGCTTTCTTGATTACAGCAACAATAACGTCACCAATATGAGCATATCGTCGATTACTAGCCCCTATGATTCGAATACACATCAATTCTCGGGCTCCGCTGTTATCTGCTACATTCAAAAGGGTTTGAGGTTGAATCATATTATTTTGGAATCTTTTCTTTCAATGCAAAGGGCGAAGTAAAAAAAAAAAAAAGAAATATTGTTTTTCAAAAAAAAAAAAAATAAATCTGCAATTGTTTTTTTTTTCATCTTAAACAAAGATCGCTTTCCTTTGATTCTACATTTCTATCCCGAAGTAATGAATTGGGTTCGTATAGGCATTTTGGATGCCGCTATTGAAATAGCTTTTCTGGCTATATTTTCGGCTACTCCACTCATTTCATAAAGTATTCTACCTGGTTTAACAACAGCTACCCAATATTCGGGGGATCCTTTCCCTGAACCCATACGTGTTTCTGTGGGTCTTAGTGTAACGGGTTTGTCCGGAAATATACGTACCCATATTTTTCCACCGCGTCGTGCATTTCGTGTCATTGCCCTTCGTCCGGCTTCGATTTGTCTCGATGTGATCCAAGCGGGTTCAAGTGCCTGAATAGCGTATCTCCCGAAGCAAATACTATTGCCTCGATAAGATATTCCTTTCATTCTTCCTCTATGGTGTTTACGGAATCTGGTTCTTTTGGGGTTATAGTTGATGGTTATTTCTAAATTCCATCTCTACTACAGAACCGGACATGAGAGTTTCTTCTCATCCAGCTCCTCGCGAATGAAACGATTCAAAAAAATATACATGTATTTACTGATATTTTCTGAATAATAGATTCAATTATGGGATTTTTGATATTTCATTTAATCAATCTATTCGAAATTTGTATATCTTCTTTTCTTTTGATAGAAAACTAAACTGTTTATAGATTCTAGAATAATAGAATAAGTTTTTTTATTATAGTTTTCTAAAAAATTATAGATAATATAATCTCGTTTTGTTATTTTTTCTTTTATTATTAAGGTTATAACAAATCTTTATTTTGTTTTGCCTTTTTTTATCTATTATTATATTTGATCGACCCTAATTTAGAAATATAATAAAATGGAAACGTTCGCGGGCGAATATTTACTCTTTTTATATATGTTTTGGTTCTCGGGTTAGTTAGCCCATGAACCTACCTCTCATAATAAATGGATTGGTCTTGGGTTCCTTCCGCCATCCTACCCAATGAATTATTAGGATTCGTTTTCAATAGAATATTATGTATTCACGGGTTCCCTCGTTCCCATCGCCTCTCGATTAATGGTTAGGTCTTAATTATACAATGGAGCCCGTAATAAAATTTGTTTTTGAGTCAATCTTCTCAGTCTTTATTGTCTCGGGGCTCTTGGCTTTTTTGTTCTATGAACAGATTCATCT
>NW_026123944.1:7500-10000 GCF_025177605.1 Cucumis melo
AGCAAATAATCTTTGAATGCCCAAGTATAAGATAGGGTGCTCGTGTGCAAGTCAAGGCCCAAGGCCAAGGCCGAGGTCTTGGAGTACAAATCACGCACATGGGCGCGCGCGCCGTGCGTTAGTGGGCGTGTGTGGGTCGCGCGCTGCATGCCCGTGCGTCTGCGGGGGGCGGTGCGCGCAGGGGGCCGACCCTTCAAGCGTCTACGGGCGTGTGTGGGGCGCGCGCCGCATGCCCGTGGCCGAGGCTTGCACACGAACGCCTACGGTGCATCACAAAAATAATTGAGAGGTTATTGTACCTCTTCCGTGCCCACCATGCGCCATGCCCTTCGGGCGTGTGTGGGGCGTGCGCGCAGAGTTCCAAGCGCGGCATGCGTCTGCGGGCGTGTGTCCCCGCGCCGCATGCCCAAGCGTCTGCGTGGGGACGTGCGCGCAAGCCGCGCGCAGCATGCGTCTTTGTTGGGCGTGACCACCCACGTCTAGAATTCATGGAAAAAACTCTATGGAGGTTGTTGGAACAAACCCATGCCCCCACCGTAGGTGCCCACAGGCCCACCGAGCATGCAGCATGCGCGCCCCCATGCGCACGAATGCGGCACGGCCATGGGCGGGCGCGCCGCATGGCCATGCGTCTGCGTGGGGCTTGCGCGCAGGGTGCCGCGCGCGCCATGCGTCTGCGTGGGGCGTGCGCGCAGGTTGCCGCGCGCGCCATGCGTCTGCGTGGGGCGTGCGCGCAGGGGGCCGCGCGCGCCGCAAGCCCATGCGTCTGCGTGGGGCGTGCGCGCATGGGGCCGCGCGCGCCGCAAGCCCATGCGTCTGCGTGGGGCGTGCGCGCATGGGGCCGCGCGCAAGGTGCCCACGATAGAGGTTCTTGGCGCTGTCTTGTGCCCACTCGGTGCGCACGCCGTACGCCCATCGTGCCCACCCAACGCCCACCATGCACGCCCCATGCGCACCTACGGCCGCAATGCCCACTCAACACACAAAAGTGATGCCAAACCTATCTTCTAGTGCTTGGATTGTTATGAAATTTTTTCTGGGAGCTAAACAATGTAAACAAAGGATGTCCTCCAAAAATTAGAATTTTTGGAAACGTTTTACTATTTTTAAATTTTTTTTAATTTTTTAACAATAAAAATTCATAAAATATTATTGGTTGGTTCAAAAATTATGAAACTTGTTTTCCACACTCATTTGAATGTCTAAAAGATAATACAATCAAGTCCCGGTCATAATAATAACACAATCAAAAGTTATGGCATGGTGTGACATTTCGGCTTTTTCATATGCAAGCCTGCCAGACCCAAAAAAGCCAGAATGTACTATATAGGGGGGCGACCTGCCTGCATGGGCGGGGCGCGGGGGTACCCCTATGCCGCGGCGCCGACCCTTCAAGCACATTGCGCCCATCATGGGCACATATGCTTGGGGGGTCGGCGCCGGCGGAGTGCCACCTCCGGCCGCCGGCGGCGAGTGAGAGTGGGTGTCGAGTTGATGCTCGGATGGGCTTTGCGCGGACAATGCTTGCACCTCGGTGTGGGCGTGCACTCCAAGCGGGCTTGTTCGTGAGGAGACGAGATAACTTGCGATTGCTTTGTGCTTGGTGGACGAAGGGTTCGGCCGGAGTGCCACATCCGACCGTCGGGCAAGGAGTGAGAGCGGGATGGGCGTGCTTGGACAATGCTTGCACCTCGGTGTGGGCGTGCACTCCAAGTGTGCTTGTCTTGGCGATTGCTTCGTGCTTGGCGGAGGGGTTTGGCCATAACGATGGGCTTGTCCGTCGGGCAGGGAGTGAGAGCGGGTGTCGAGTTGATGCTCGGATGGGCTTGCGCGGACAATGCTTGCACCTCGATGTGGGCGTGCACTCCAAGCGGGCTTGTTCGTGAAGATACGAGATGTCTTGCGATTGCTTTGTGCTCGGTGGATGGGTTTCGTCGGAGTGCCACGTCCGACCGTTGGGCGGGGAGTGAGAGCGGGTGTCGAGTTGATGCTCGGATGGGCTTGCGCGGACAATGCTTGCACCTCGGTGTGGGCGTGCACTCCAAGCGGGTTTGTTCGTGAAGATACGAGATGTCTTGCAATTGCTTCTTGCTTGGTGGAAGGGTTTGGTCAAAATCGATGGAATGCCGGGCCCCTACGTCGGGCAAGGAGTGAGAGCGGGATGTCAAATTGACATTCTTGGATGGGTTTTGCTTGGACAATGCTTGCACCTCGGTGTGGGCGTGCACTCCAAGTGGGCTTGTCTTGCGATTGCTTCTTGCTTGGTGGAGGGGTTTGGCCATAACGATGGGCTTGTCCATCGGGCAGGGAGTGAGAGCGGGTGTCGAGTTGATGCTCGGATGGGCTTGCGCGGACAATGCTTGCACCTCGGTGTGGGCGTGCACTCCAAGCGGGCTTGTTCGTGAAGATACGAGATGTCTTGCGATTGCTTTGTGCTTGGTGGATGGGTTTCGTCGGAGTGCCACGTCCGACCGTTGGGCGGGGAGTGAGAGCGGGTGTC
>NW_026123945.1:2500-10000 GCF_025177605.1 Cucumis melo
ATGTTTTACCATTAGTAAACTGGATTTTTTGTCATAACCAGAATTTTCCAACAAAATGGATCCATTTAAAAAATGATCATGAGAAAATGCGTAAATATACTCCCGAAAGATAAGTGGGTATAGGAAGTCACGTTGCCGAGATTTCTCAAGTTCTAAATATCCTTTAAATTCCGCCATTTAAAATTTCATTTGAACTGGGGATACGATAATGGGATTTATTGGGTTATCAAATGATACATAGTGCGATACAGTCAAAACAAGGTATTACAGTAAAATAAAGAATAATAATAGATACCTCGTAAATAGGTAAGACTTATCAACGGACTCTCTATCCTCTCTTTTCTTTTGTCATCTAATTGGTTTCTATTTTAGGATAAAAAAGATGGTTAGAAATCCTTTATTTTTTCAACCCAATCGCTCTTTTGATTTTGGAAAAAAAACTCTTTATCAATATACTGCTTCTTCTACACATTCCCCTCTACCTCATAACGTAGAGTAACTAATAGTTAGGACTTAGAAAAAAATGGATAACTCACTCATAAGAAAAGTCCTTCCCGCATCAAGCACTAATATAGTTTTAACGTCTAATTAGATCGGCGAATCATTCAAATTAAGAACAAGCCCGTTACTTTTTATTTCTCTATAATTGGAGCATAGTGCCCTATCCATTTATTCATTCGACCCGACTTTACTTTTTTTTTCCGCATCAAGAATTCAAACAAGTTTGGCCTAATCTAGTAAGGTAAAAATATTACTAGAATTTTCCATTAATACGACATGCTGCTTTTTCCATTCATTCCTTTCAGGATCAGTCGCGGTCTTACAAACTCTACCGATAGTATGGACGAATCTGTTACTTCATAGAAATGTGTAAAAGATGCTAGCCGCACTTAAAAGCCGAGTACTCTACCATTGAGTTAGCAACCCCAAAATATGAAAAATTTTTCTGTGTAGATACAATCGGAATCAAAATAACAAAAGAAATGAAATTAGATGACGTAATCAAAATATTGCAATAAAAAAAACTTCTTATATCACTTACACAAAAGTAATTTTTTGTATCACAAAAAATACAATGAGACCATCATGTGCGTGAAAAGCAAGGGTCATGAAAGGGAGATAACTAGCTTCATTTATACACAATCGGATTATATTTGTTTGATACACTGTTGTCAATATTAATGTGAATAATGAAAAACGCCTATAATGGACAAAACAAAAGAATTATAAATGAATAAAAAACAAATGGAAATAACAATTTGAGTTGAATAACTATATTTAACTAGATAAAGTTAACAAAATAGAATAAGAGAAAATATTCTAATAATAATAAATTCTATTAAAATAATAGAAAAGAATTAAAAAAAACTACGTACTTAGATTGGCACTATAGAGATAATCAACATAGATAGACATAAAAGATGTAGGCGAAAGAAGAAATTAAGGAAGAAGTAGAAAAAAATATATCGGGTTTGTGGATTGAATAAACCCGATATATTTTTTTTCTATTCATCTTAGATCAATTTATATCAATAAAATAAAAATCGATTTTTTCATTAGCGAAGACGCAATTTTAAGGTAATAAGTGTATAGTATGAATAGAACAAGAGAGAGGGGGAAATACTAAAGAAAAGGTTAGTCAAAGCTATATACAAGTTAAGTTATCACACCCTCGTTTTTTTATTTCATTAATAAAAATGGAATTTCGGTTATTGATTAAGGTGAAGTTCCGTAAAAACACCTGCCTTCTTTAAAATATCATGAACAGTTCCTGTAGGTTGAGCACCCTTTTCAAGGAAATATAGAATAGCAGGAACATTTAAATAGGTTTGATTCTTTATCGGATCATAAAAACCCACTTTACGAAGATCTCTTCCTTCTCTTCGGCATCGAACATCAATTGCAATGATTCGATAAACGGCTCATTGGGATAGATGTAAATTTTAAGTACCCCCCCCCAGAACCGTATAAGAAGTTTTCTCCTCGTACGGCTCGAGGAAATTCAAAGTTATGTATAGAATTCTAATTAATGTCAAATAGATCTATAGATTATTAAATCAATTAGACTATGATTTAAAAATTTTTTTTCTTATTCTTTTGTTTTTCTTTTGAAAAAAAAAACTCATTCTTATCCCCATAACTCAAGTTGGATAACTCTCACGCAAAGGAAAAAAAACCCTTAAGCTTAAGCATTTCATTTATTGAGCGGTCTCTAACCTCTTTATTTTTGCCTGTCTCCGTTAGAATCTATTTCGATTCTTCATTCTGATCTAGTTTAGTTATTGAGACAATTGAAAAAGATTTTTACTTGTTCCGGGATCCTTTATCCTTTCCTTGAATCATTGGGTTTAGACATTACTTCGGTGATCTTTAATCGTTTCAAAATGGTAGCAACATACCATTTTTTTTGATTTCCTTTTTATCAAAGAATCATATAAATAATGGATTCTCGTGTGATACACTTTTAATCCAATTTGATGTTTGAATTTGAAACTTGTTCGAATTGGATCCTTTCGATTTGTATACCGAACCTATACTTACGAAGTAGTTTTAACTTATTGATTGACACTAACCCTAGATCTCTGCCCTTGATAAATGAATCAATACTTTCTACTCGAGCTCCATCATGTACTATTTACATCAAAAACCCTAAAAAAAAAAAAGAGCTCGAGTGCAACCGAACAAACTATGTCGAGTCAAGAGCATCTTCATTCCTATATAATATAAAATGGTGGGTGTAAGAATCCACAGTGGATCATGTCCTTCAAGTCGCACGTTGCTTTCTACCACATCGTTTTAAACGAAGTTTTACCATAACCTCTAATTTCTTGGAACTGGTATGTAATTGATTCATTTATGGAATCATGTATAGTCATTGGGTTAGTTGGTCCATAGTAATCTATACTCTTATGACATGGGTAGTTTTTGAAAAAGTCTTAGCAATACTTCAATTTATTGAAACCCATATTTTATTGTATATATTGTATCAATAACATTTTTTTGTATGAGTGCAATATTTATTTCTCTATATATAGATATTTTCTAGATAGAGAGAGATTTTTTGAAATTTCTATAAAATCAATTAAGAAATAATTAATTACGAATAATTAAGAATCTCCATTTTTCAATTTCTTCATAGAATGGATTCACGAGTTTAACACTTCTTCGAGTACCAAGGACTCATAAGAAATAATTAAAAAGATTTACTTGATTGAAAATTTACTACCTAAATATTATATTATAATATTATTTGAATAAATTTTTGTAAAGGATTTATTACATTTGATTATGATAAATAAATGTATATTCGGGATTAACCCATCAATTAGATAGATCTAAAATAAAAAAAAAAAAAAGAAATAAAACGATAAAAATAGATAATAACAATACATACATATCAGCATTTTCTGCCTAGTTTATTTAACTTAAGAGACTCAATAATCTTTCCTTAAAATAAAGTGAAAAAGATGTATGAATTGTTACTTGGATTTACAATTATTCATTACAGACAAACATACGAAAAAATGAGGTGAAAAGAAATACATAATATGTTACATATGTAACTTGATTCTTTGTTAATCAGATTCGGGCAGATATTCAAATTGATATCTTCCGTTATGGATTAACTCCTATCTACCCCCCAATTAGATCGAGTAGATGCATCATAAATAAAAAAAGGATCCTACGGGGGACTGGACTAGTTTCGGAGGTGCTAGACTATCTTGTATAAGGCGAAAGTCAAACAGATCTAGAGTAAACGATTGTTCCTACCTATTTTTTTTTATTTGACTCTAAAATTTAGTACCCTAAACCCTAAATAGGTCTTAAGTTTCTTAAGACCATTAATTCAATTCCATTAGTGCCAAAAACACAAGACCTTCGTGTTTATAATTCAGAAATCCACAGAAAAAAAATACTCGGGTTTCACAAACCATTAAGAGATAGAGAATAATAGAGGCTTTCGCATTTCTGAAATGCATCATTATAAGAAAATAATAAAGAACAATCACATTCGATCTATATTTAGACTCTTAAGCATAAGGTTGTTTAAAACGGCAATCTATAGTCTGATATCGAATATTTTTCCATATATCTTATAATATACTATTATTATATATAATAATAATACGCATACTCTGGGACGGAAGGATTCGAACCTCCGAATAGCGGGACCAAAACCCGTTGCCTTACCACTTGGCCACGCCCCATTTATATTCAACACTAATAAACACTAATATTGGTAGTGCTTAGTCGTCAATTCCAGTACAAATATTTATAGAATAAATTAGATTGTTGCTCAGATTTTGATACGTTTATAGATCCAATTAAACTCAATTTATTGATCATTACATATAATTCCATTAAGATATTGTATGAAAGTAGGATTTCTTCTATTCTCGTTTTATTTGAGAATTGAAGGATTTTTGATTGGCTGAGTTCAAATCAAAGAAAGGTTTTTTGACCTACTTTATGTTATTAATTTTTCCCTTATCCCTTATATCATAGCAATAATAGGGGATTAATAACTCAATCAAATCAAAAGAAATACAATTATCTTCAAGAACAAAGAAAAAAAAATTGTTATGCTTAATATCTTAAGTTTCATCGGTATCTGTCTTAATTCTTTCCTTTATTCAAGTAGTTTTTTCGTCGCCAAATTGCCCGAGGCCTACGCTTTTTTGAATCCAATAGTAGATGTTATGCCAGTAATACCTCTATTCTTTTTTCTATTAGCTTTTGTTTGGCAAGCTGCTGTAAGCTTTCGATAATATTTTTAATACTGTCCGAGACAAATTCATGATTTACTAGAAAAAAAAAAAAAAAGATTCTAACTAGTTATAAGATCAGATAAGTTGTACATACAGTCTGAAGCTTTAAGTTGAATCCAATATTGAAATTATTCTATAGCTATGATAAATCTGGATCACTCTCATTTTCTTATTCTTACTTTTTTCCTTTGAACGACCCTCTTCGAGTCCCCCACAATATAGAATTGTGGGTATGAAATCCAATTTTGAGTAATCAAGGACTCAACTCTTAAAATTTTTTCCTATTTATAGAAATAACTTCACTGCATTTCTTGGTGTCAAACCAGATTAAAATAGAGAATCTATTCTCTTAAAAAAAAAATGATCTTGGAGATTGTGTAATGCTTACTCTCAAACTATTTGTTTATACAGTAGTAATATTCTTT
Organism: Cucumis melo; assembly: GCF_025177605.1. Lineage (NCBI taxonomy): Eukaryota > Viridiplantae > Streptophyta > Magnoliopsida > Cucurbitales > Cucurbitaceae > Cucumis > Cucumis melo. Next base: position 7,695 of record NW_026123945.1, read on the forward strand.
GTTTCTCTCTTCATTTTCGGATTCCTATCTAATGACCCGGGACGTAATCCGGGGCGTGAAGAATAACAAAATCAGATTTTTTTTCCTTGCTTGATTTTGAAATGTTCTTAACATTTTATCTATTCCACATCTTTCCTCAACTATAAAAAAATACCAAGTAATTGACAGAAACGGAAAGAGAGGGATTCGAACCCTCGGTACAAAAAAATCGTACAACGGATTAGCAATCCGACGCTTTAGTCCACTCAGCCATCTCTCCCCAAATTGAAAAAGGATAATTACTATGATACATTGTATAAAAAATAGAAAATAAAGGCTTGAAAAAAGCCCTTCTTTATCTCTCTTTATTATCTTTATCTACCCCTTTATAGATATATAATTTCATTATATTGATATAGATAATTATCTAGATATATCGATGGATATCTATCAAATCGATAAAAACTTTTTTTTATTAGGAATTCCATTTAGATAAATTAGATTTCATTAGATAAGGGCTCAAAAGAAGAGATATCTTCAATCCTAATATATAAATAATACCAATATATTAAAGATTCATAAAAATATTTATAAATAAAAAGAAAGTACCTTTTTTAGTTTATTTCATCCGAAAAGCCCTTTTCTTTTTATTTTTAGTTCCACGGCCTGGCCTGGTCAGTACCTAGCCGGGCTTTTTTTGTTCCAATAAATCGTAGATCAAATTATTTATTTGATTTGAAAATGTTTTTGAAAAAAAAAAAAAATAGAAACAACAAGAATCCTAAGAAGATTTATTATTTCAATTCCTATGATACAGAAAAAGATGATATAGAATCAAGGTTCGATTTCTTATTATTATTTTTTAGTACTTTACTAGAATAAAAAACTTGTTAATTAGTTAATTAAAACGAGTCCTCTTTTCCTAATCTCATTAGTGGCCCTGATGAAAATACGTCAACGCTCAAATTTTCATGATTATTTTCTGATCCGATCTTTTTATTACTTATTAATACGACTTATTTTCGTCTTCGACAAAAGGTCCATTTATATACAATAATTGCATTGTAGCGGATATAGTTTAGTGGTAAAAGTGCGATTCGTTCTATTAATCCCTTAATAGTTAAGGGATCCTTCGGGTTGATTAATATTCCGATCAAAAACTTTATTTCTTAAAAGGATTTAATCCTTTACCTCTCGATGAAAGATTCGAGGAAAAATAAAAATTCTCGTGATTTGTATCCAAAAATATGTTCTAAATTGAAAAAATTGGATCATGAAATTACGAAACATAATTTTATTGAATTGGATCAATACTTCCAATTGAAGGAATAAGGGATCCATGGATAAAGGTGGAATTTTTTCTAATCGTAACTAAATCTTCAATTTTTTCTTTGTATAAGGGAGATTGAAGCAAAACAAAATAGCTATTAAACAATGTCTTTGGTTTACTAGAGACGTCGACATCGTTTTTTTTAGCTCGGCGGAAACAAAATACTTTTCCTAAGGATTATATTAAATAGAAATAGGGAACGAAATAAATAACTGGAAAGATTGTTATAATCTCCTCTTGTATAGGGATCATCTATAAAGCGGGTCCTTTTGAATGCATTCAGACGGAAAGGCTGACATAGATGTTATGGATGGTATTTTTTTTTGTTTACATCTTATAAATTTAGGAATTTATCCATCTTCCATAAAGGAGCCGAATGAAACCAAAGTTTCACGTTCGGTTTTGAATTAGAGACGTTCAGTTCAAAATGATGAATCAACGTCGACTATAACCCCTAGCCTTCCAAGCTAACGATGCGGGTTCGATTCCCGCTATCCGCTTATCTTATCTTATAATATTCTTATCTTATAATTTATATATATTATAAATAGAAATTAATTAATAATGGAATTACTCAAATAAAAATTTTCAATTTACTTAATTTTAACTAAATTTTAACTAATGTATTAGTTAATGTAATGCATCATTGAATTCAATATGCAATTTCCGGAATTCTCACACATTTTTTTTACGAACAAGAGAGGTGAAAATACGAAAAAAAAAATTGGAATCAAAAGCGTCCATTGTCTAATGGATAGGACATAGGTCTTCTAAACCTTTGGTATAGGTTCAAATCCTATTGGACGCAATTTTTTTTCATATATTTTTTTTTAGTTTTAAATTTTCTATATCATGTCAAGAAAGGAAAGATTTTGAATGATTTGAATAAGAGACGCTTATTTATTAATAGTAATTTATAAATTAGTTTTAATATTAATTGTAACTCTAGTTTTAGATTTATTATATAAATAAACTAATAATTCAATTCTGTTTTATT
>NW_026123945.1:12500-15000 GCF_025177605.1 Cucumis melo
TCTATTCATATTCCACAAAGAAAAAGAAAAAAATATGGATCATTAATCCAAGACCCGAATATTCGGAGGACTCTTCTGACCAAACAAACAATTGTCAGCAAAGTTGTTTCTTTTTTTTTCTTGAAATCCAAAAAAATTTTCTTACTTTATACATAACATAGGTCATCGATTCAGCATTGGATAAAAAAGAAAAAATGAGGGTGAAATCCTCATTTTTTTAGTTTTTTACAAAAAAATTCTAATATTCTATTAAAATAGAAAATAATAAAAAAGGGGGGGTTCAAATCATTTTATCGACATGAGTGTTCTATATCGAAAAAAAAGCCCAACTATTTGAAACGATTTATGTATTAACTATGTATTAACATAGTAGTAGAAAGAGTACCATGCTACGTCTGGACTTCAAACGTTTTAACCATGTTAATAGTCCCACATTATTGGTTGATAGAGAATCAAAGTTGATTTACCAATGAATCACGAAATGCTATGGTTCTTCAATATGATTTCTTCATTTTGTCAGAAGTAATTCGCGGGATCATGCACCTTTTCGTAGTTATAACTAGAAAAGTACAGTTGGTTGTATCCAACTTATTCTTGAAATAAACAACTCGCACACACTCCCTTTCCAAAAAAAATCAATACACCAAGCACTACGCTTAGATTTATTGGATTTGTTGCTAAAATATCGGTATTAAATCCGAAACTCTCGGCGGATGGCCAGTAACCCAAAGAAATGAAAGAATCGGTTACATTTTTCATATGATCTCCTTTTATAGATAAAACTAATTATCTATTTCTTTCTATTTTTTTTTATTTTATTAATTTCCTATTTCTATTCGAAATAGAGTAAAAAATATGTTGTAAGAATCCTAAAAAAAAAGTTCCATTCGAGATTGGACTAAGAAAGGGAAGGAAGAAGGCGAGTCAGTATGCTAATGCCTCATCCTCAAATCAATCCTTCCCATAGGTTATTGTCCCAACGAATAAGTAATTGTAGGAGTGAAAGCTTCGTATAATTCGAAAAAGCAAGAGCAGCAAGTCCAAGTAAATAAAATACGAAAAAAAATACGTAATTTTTTTAGGATTAAACAAAAGGATTCGCAAATAAAAGTGCTAATGCTACAACTAGTCCATAAATTGTTAAAGCTTCCATAAAAGCCAGACTAAGCAATAAAGTACCTCGGATTTTTCCCTCCGCCTCGGGTTGTCTCGCGATCCCTTCTACAGCTTGGCCCGCAGCAGTACCTTGACCAATCCCAGGTCCAATAGAAGCAAGCCCGACGGCCAACCCAGCAGCAATAACGGAAGCGGCAGAAATCAGTGGATTCATGATAAGTTCCTCACACCAAAAGAAAGAAATGGTTAATGATACAATCAACCAATGAATTATAACTTATTATTCCATCACTAAGATTTATCCAACTAAAAATTACGAATTGAAGTAATAATATTATTGAATCGTCCAAACTACTTCAATCTCTCTTTTTTAGTTCCTATCCATCCACGTAGTTTTTGTGAATCCATACGACTTTTGTTCTTCCATTTCTTTTAAAGCATTCTTTGAATTCTTCATTGTTTTTCTTGATTTAATCTCTCTATTCATTCAATATTGAATTCAAAATTACATTACAGCCGAAACAGAAGGACTTCCATTGTAAGCCCTATCTAAATTCACAGTAGTAGGGCGGATTAGATATATCTTTAGTTCCTATATAACTAGTTAATATCTAATATAACATATACATGTGTTTCTTACCTAACGTAAACCAATTATTCATATCTTGGATTCCATCGAATTTGAGAATCATTCTTCGAAATATCCACAAGGGTTGTCTTATAGCAATTCGATTCAATACATCTAGTTGACTCCACTCTCCTCTACTCTACCCTACCCAATCCTTTTTTCTCGTTTTTTGGAAACCCTTTCTTTTTAGAATTATCCCACATGGAGACAATCAATCTAAATGAACGAATTCATTAGTCCAAATCCTTGCATAGAAATATCAATATTTTATTAATCTAAGTTCATGTAATTTTTTTTTGTTCAATCGTTGAGAGGAAAAAGATCTTTTAGATCTCTTTCCTTTTTTTTTAATTCCCGAATATCGTAATCTTTCTAGTCTTACTCCCTAGATAGTATATACCTTCCTTATTTTTTGATTATTTGTATATTTATGTTCCCTAAGTAGATTATCTTGAGCCATGTATACATTGCCTTGGTCTAAGCTAAAAAAAAGAGTATTTAGAAAACTAATCAATGATGACCCTCCATGGATTCGCCTATATAAGCTGCAGCTAAAGTTGCAAAAATAAGAGCTTGAATACCACTTGTAAATAATCCAAGGAACATAACAGGTATAGGAACTACTAAAGGTACTAAAGAAACAAGAACAACAACTACTAATTCATCAGCTAATATATTTCCGAAAAGTCGAAAACTAAGTGATAAGGGTTTTGTGAAATCTTCTAAGATGTTAATGGGTAAAAGGATTGGAGTTGG
>NW_026123945.1:17500-20000 GCF_025177605.1 Cucumis melo
AACTTCAACAATTATAATTTGACCCGATTTTAGGTGTGGTCTATTTTTGGCTATACATACATTTTCAAAAAAAAAATGTCCAAGACTAATTCTTGTTCTTGTAGGTGTTTCTTCACAATAATTATTGTGATAATTATGATGCAGAAAATGCCAATTCAAATTAAATGTATTGAAAACGATGTTACTGCATGGATCGGAATTGAAAATCCCCCCGTTTTCATCCATTAAATAATATTTAAGTACTTGAAAAGTCTGTTTTAAATTGTCAAGTTGCAAATATTTAGTTAGGGAGATCGGATTATGAGTTATTAAGTCATAAAATGAATAAAAATTCACAATTTGAGGGGCCGCCCCTAAAGGTCCTAACGAATTCCTAATTGAAATTAGAGGATCCTTTTTACTTGATTCTTTTATGACATTATAATCTTTTACATCGTTGAATAGATCCATTTGCAAACAATTCGATGCTGACAAAATTATCAAAGATTGGCGTTCCTTATTTCTATTGAACAACGTACGAATAGTTCCTTGATTTTGACTCGGAGATTGTGGAACCCTTGTCTTGGAATAAATAGAAAAAAATGGATTGATATTCGTGCGATCTGACTCATTATTAAAGATCAATCCTGAACCTGACGGATCTTTCCTTTTTCTCATATACGCAGTATCGGATTTCCCTAAGTCTATTCGTAGGAAATTTCGAACCAGACCATTTGTACTTACTTCAACAAAGGAAGCGCGCGCGTCTTCGATAGAAGAGCTTTTTTTGTCTCGGTCCCAATTCAACAATAAACAAGTCCGAACTAATTGAATGCTTGTGCCAGAAATTCCCCGAATTGGTTTTCCATTTCCATAAAGTATATAATTGACAACTCTAAGCTCCAGATTATCCCTTTCTTGCAATAGATCCTGTGGGAAAAGTTTTACTAAATTGATACCGTCGGCTAGTTCATATATGATTACAGGTCGAACAAAAACAAAATACTTTTTCTTGGTAGGTGTGATCCACTGGACATAAATCCAATTTTTCGATTTTTTTGATTTCTTAGAATTTTTTTTTACTCTTTCTGGTGGTATCAAGATGCCATTGTGTCGGGATATCTTATCCATCTCTCCAGGAAAATGTATATCTCCAGAAAATATTTTGAGTTCAATCCTTTTTTTTTTTTTCTCCACTCGGACCAATCCACCTACTCGGCTTCTTATACTTAAAGTTAGTCGTGTAGCTACTCCAATGATACTATTGTTCCGTACCATTATGGAAGAAGATTCTGGTAAAATATGCACTTCCTCGGGAATGAAAAAAAATCGATCCACTTTCATTTGCATTTGGTATTTTGGCTTAAAGTCTTTGACTCCTCGATACTCAATCAAATCCTCTTTTTTGAGGATTGAATGCACCCCTATAGTCCCATATTTAGTAATTCCTGAACTATTTCTTCTGTATTGAGGATCATCGAAAAAAGCAAGAATACTATTTCTACGAAAAAGACCATTTATGGGTATTTCAATCGAAATACCGGAAGGGGGTCGTAGTTCTTTTTCTCGTTCTTGAAGTGATTCAAATTGAATGATGAATCCATTTCTTCGCCTCTTTGCCAATAAATCAGAATTACCGTGGAAAATAGCAGGATATGTGAGATTAGATTGACCCGTACATAGGATTGGATTAAGTTCTGAATAATCAGGAATTCCGCTTTCGTTTTTACCAGAGAGATCCGGACCATAAAATTTTTGTCCCACTTTATCATTATTTACTGAAAGGCTAGAAATATATCTTCTTTCGACACAAAGAGAATGAACGTTAATTTGATCTTGATCCTTGTAGAGTGAAAAAGGGACTACACTGCATCCGCACGAACCTCCTGATAATATCCATAAATGACTTGTTTTTGGTAAGAGATGGACATTACTATATGTAAATTCGGGTGCATGGTACACGTCGGTACTCCAATGCATTTCTCCCTCTGAGTCAGAATAAATATGTTTTCGAACTCTCTCTTTTAAATTAAGAGTGTATGTTCCCGCGCGAATCTCAGCAATCACTTGTTCTGATTCTACATATTGATCATTTTGAACTAAAAGTAAACTTTTTGGTGGAATAGTGACGTTATGTATAATATCCTCACTCTCAATAGTTACATACAAGTCTATATAACATAAAAAAGCAGGATGCCCATGGCGTGTACGTGTGGGATGAACCAAATTCTCATTGAATTTGATTTTGCCATTAGAAGAAGCTCGTATATGTTCTGCAGTCCCCCCTGTGAATACTCCGCCGGTATGAAAAGTTCTTAATGTTAGTTGAGTACCCGGTTCTCCAATAGATTGACCCGCAATAATACCTACGGCTTCTCCCAATTCTACCAGGTCCCCGTGAGTAGGACTTCGTCCATAACATAATCGGCAGATCCAAGATGTACTCCTACAAGTAAAGGGAGTCCGAATAGATATTGGTTGGGTTTGAAAGGTTATGAATCGATTAATAAGTCCAATACCA
>NW_026123945.1:27500-32500 GCF_025177605.1 Cucumis melo
TTTTTTAGTAGAATTCGTAGAATGCGATTGAAGTATGTATAAGGACTTGTATTTATTAATAAACATGTGCAGATATATATATATAGTTAGTTATATATATCGCCTCCTTTATTACAGTTCTATGGGGAACATCACATGTCGTACTCTATCAAAAATTTATATTTTCTATTTAATGATAATGAAAAAAAAATTCTAAAAACAGAATTCCGAACATTTCCTATAAACATCTTATATATATATAAGATATTAGATTTAGATAATAGTAATCGTTTATGTTCTGGGGTTTACATATACTCATAATCGCTATTAAAATTGTCATTAATAAGGATTTTTTTATGGTTATGGAAACGAATCAATACGGATGGATTAGTAATGATTAGTTATCTATCAATTTTTATTTATTTAGGTAAGGTATCCATTTTTGGATTGTTTTCTTATATCATTAGGGAAACCGAATTTGCAATTTCAATCCAAGAATCATTTATGAATTCACAGTCAATAGTTAAAGTTAACGGTTCCCATTTGTCCTGATTTTTTGCTTTTGTGAATGAAAATCCACATTTTTTTTTCAATAGAAAAAGCAAAGTTTTGCGGTTTTTCGTTTTAGATATTGTGTGTTGTAAGATACTATCTATCTAAGAGATAGAGCCAATCCAATATTTTGTATCGTTTTGGCGGCATGGCCGAGCGGTAAGGCGGGGGACTGCAAATCCCTTTTTCCCCAGTTCAAATCCGGGTGTCGCCTCAGCAACAAACAAAAGAATCAAAATACCCTCTTCTGTTTTGCTGATATAACTTTATCATTTTTTTTAGAAGAAAAGCATCTTTAGATTTGCTTGATTCTAAGCATCGTTGGGGTTCTCTAAAATGTTATAAATCCTTGCGTATAGGTTTCGTTTCCAGAATTTAGTAGAGTAATGAAAAATAATCGTTAAATCTTGAGATGATAGCCCTTCGACTACTAATGTAGTGTCTACTCATTGGGTCTTGAATTAGGGAATATAATTTCATTTTTCCTTACGGAAAGGAGGAAGATACTTGATATACGGACTCATGAAAGTATCTGAGTACTCGAGCATTCAATCAATATTATATTGAATGAATAATTGGCTTTTTTTTTTATTTTAATCTTAAAAAAAGAACTTATTTCTTTTCGATAAGCTCTAACCACGCATGTAATAGGCCATCCCATCTTCCGATTGTCTCTATGAAACAATCGGGGGGACAGTAAAGATTAGATCAAATGAGAAAGGAATAATAGTAGGGTTATGTGATAGATACTATCTTGATTCTCTATTTTGAGACTTTTTACTTAATGTAATGAAATGCAGGACAACAAAAGAAAGACTAGGTCTTATTATTCCTACATGTTACTAACATTCTTTTGATACTTCCAAGAGTTTTTCTGCCTCTTTTATTTATTTGTACTGAATTTTTTCGATTATACTAGAAATCATATAATAACTTGGGATAATTCGATTTTTTGTATTGTTTCATCAATGGTGTTGTGCCCGAATCTCTTTTTGACTATGCGCTAGTGATTCCACTATTATTAGTGAATAATAATTATTAGTGAGCAATAATGGAATAATTCTTTTATATTCATAGAGATAGGGGACATAATTCACATGGATATGGTAAGTCTCGCTTGGGCTGCTTTAATGGTAGTCTTTACATTTTCTCTTTCCCTCGTAGTATGGGGAAGAAGTGGACTCTAGAAGTACTACTAATTGAAAAATAAAACTGTATTGTTTTTGGTTTATTTTATAGATCGTTCTGCAAAACTTTTTTTCTTTTATTTTGAAAAGTAAAAAAAAAAAGAGTTCGGATTATAAGTTTTTAAGTGGATCCATACTTTCAACACGAAAGAACATAGACATAGTGGTTGTCCAATGAGATACTACGCATAATAATATACTACCTCATAATAAGATAGTACCTCGGGGTAGCCACCCACATATTACGTGCTTACCACTTCTTTTATTTATTATTATTAGTATTTTAGTTATTTTCAAAATAGGATTTTTTCTTGTTTTAGGGAACTCATTTCATATCATGCTTCAAACGTTAAATAAAAATGGGGTTTGCTAATTCTTTTCGAAATCCGAAGATAAAAAGTTCCCATGGAACCGAACTCCTGGATCATCTGTCAACTGCTCAATCAATTACTTCTTTCGAATGCTAAAAAAAAATTAGTGGCCTTTCGATTATTTGATTTCAGATTCATTCTAATCAACATGAATTATGAAGCAAAGAAATAGAATTGGGCCACTATGTATATTAGATTAATATTACATATATGTAATTGATATGATATCTATATATAAATAGAAAGATATATATTGTATATTCATCTATATTCAAATTGATCGATATTCAACCTCTATTTTTATAGAGTACAATTTTATATTTATACACTTCAATAACAATAATAGATAGTATGGTAGAAGGATTCATATATTTCTTTCTACCATACTATCGGATCTTATCGAATACTTCTCTCGTAGAATACTGATAATTCTAGTCCGCCAATTTCATTTAAGACGCGAAATTTTAATGCTTTTCATTTTTCTTATCTTCAATCATTGATAAGAACTAAAACGTCAAGGTTAATTCAAATTAATCACTTTGACTGATTGTTTTTACGTATATTATAAGTAAAAAGGCGGTCGGAACTAGAATGAACAGTGCAGTAGCAATAAATGCGAGAATATTTACTTCCATAATATCATCGTTTCATTTTTTATTCGCAATAACTCGGGATTTAATCCCATAGAGATGATAAATGTTTCGCTTGTAAATTCAAGGGGATGCGTTGCATCTCGATGATATCGAATCGTATTAAAATATCATGAATAACAATATCGGAGCTATCAAATCGATTCATCGTCGAGAATTGAATAGTATAACATAGGAAGATCTTTTATCCATACCGAATTTAAACAAAATGGGATTCCTGATGCAATCAAGAATTTCGTTACTTTTTTTTATTTATAATTTTTTGCATTCTTTCTTTTCTATAATCTACTGCCCTCTTATTCAATGCAATCATCTGATGAAGTCTCATCAGACTACCTTTACCCTTACATTGTTTATAAACAAACTCAAGCAAAGAATAGCAGCGAAATTCAAAAAAGGAAAAGGAGGTAGGTTCGAACTAAACTCCTTCCTTTTTTTGTACTTATAAAATCTTCTTAAAAAAAAGAAATAAAAACGAAACTTAAACTTTCAAAAATTCTTAATTACCTCACTAAGAGAGATAGATGGGATCCTTGTTTGTATTAATATCCTCTTTCCTTGAATTAGTAGTGGGACGTATATATCAAAAGTTAAGTGTTAAATTTTAATAAGATAGATTATTTCAAATTCAAATTAGTAATTGAATTTACTAATTGAGGTTACAAAAAATCGGAGCCAGAACGGATATATTTTGCTTTCAGACGAAAAATTAGATCAAAGTTTACTATGTAAACTTTATTTTGTATCGTCCAAATTCCCTTTATGTATGTGCTTTCCGGAAACGTATAGTACTCTATTTCATTAGAAAAATCGGGCGTAATCAACTAGACCCAGTACGCCTTCGAATCCTGAATATGATGCTACCAATAATTGTGGTAATTCACATATGGCACATATGTCTTTCTCCCATCAATTAGTACTCGTTGAAGAAATCAAAATTCCCATATTTTTTTGTTGAAAAATGTGGAAAAAAAATAAGAGAGATCCCGTTTGGAATAAAATTCAGTTATGTTATTTGTTCTCTCTTTCACAGGAAAGGAAGAGATTAATTGATGTATTTTTTTTTTATTGGATTTGGATCCATCGGGACTGACGGGACTCGAACCCGCAGCTTCCGCCTTGACAGGGCGGTGCTCTGACCAATTGAACTACAATCCCAGGGAAATAAAGTGTACAACATATGTTGTTGATTTAATTTCCTTCAAACCTTTCTATGTAGATTTTTGATTCGAATTGTCATATTCTACCAGACAGAGACGCGAGTAATAAAGTAATAGATTGATATGCGCGGAGACATGGACTTTAGTGTGAGAAGCATGGATTAATATTTATTTTTTCGTTATTGTAAAATTGATTGATTATCAATCTGTCAATGAATAAAAAAAGAGTTTTTTTTTTTATTCTTTCATATCAAGTCAAGTATTTCTGTAGAAGGACAAATAGGTTATATCATTTTATGGTGGATACGCGATATATTGGGCCGAGCTGGATTTGAACCAGCGTAGACATATTGCCAACGAATTTACAGTCCGTCCCCATTAACCGCTCGGGCATCGACCCGGGAAGAATCAATTCCAAGCTTGTTGATAATCCATGATCAACTTCCTTTCGTAGTACCCTACCCCCAGGGGAAGTCGAATCCCCGCTGCCTCCTTGAAAGAGAGATGTCCTGGACCACTAGACGATGGGGGCATACTTGCCCGACTGCCATCATACTATGATCATAGTATGAATAGTTTTTTGAAATTGTCAATATAAAATAAATATAATGGACTAATATGATGCAATTCGACGTATTTTTCTTTCTTTCATTATTCCATCGAAATTTTTTTATTTGTGATTTCTATTTATGAATCGTTCATTCTAATCACCATTCCCCATATAATTCTATATAGAAATTATTTTATTTTAAATTGCATTTTTTTTTATTTATTTCATTTAAATAATATACATAAATTTGCAAATTGGAATATATAGTTATATTACTTATATTATAGAATATCAAATGAAAATAGTGATTAGTAGTGATTAGAGGAAACCTCTAAAATAAACAAAAATAATAAATATTAGAAAAAAAAATATTCTTTTTTTATTTTATTCTTTTTTTATTTAAATAATACGAAGGCTAGTACCCTTCGGGAATTGGTCTGCCATATGCTATAAACAGGATTAAACTCCATTTCTCATACTTTCACTCATTGATTCACTCATTGTTAAGATTAGGTTAGGTATATTTCGATCTCACACTAAGCCAAGAAATT
>NW_026123945.1:45000-54145 GCF_025177605.1 Cucumis melo
TATGTTATAGAGTATATAACTTCGATCATAGGGATCGATTTCTAGTCGCATAGCTTCATAATAATTCTGTAGAGCTTCCGCATAATTTCCTTCGGATTGAGCCGACATCCGTTACGGTCGTTCGTTATTCCATTGAAAGAATCTCCGTTCCAGAACCGTACGTGAGATTTTCATCTCATACGGCTCCCCCTTTATCTGATGCGCATAATGAGATGAGAATAATACATGAAATCAAAAAACATTGAAATACTCTCATTATGAACTCATGGGACTAGCGTTTTTACAAAAAATCTCTAGCCAACCTTCCTGTAAAAGATCTTTTCTTAACATCAAGCATGGTTTACTAGATAAAAATAAAAATGGTAACTCTAACAATTTCTTTGTCCTCAACGCCTCTAAATTTCCAGGAATTAGTCACTTCAACAGTCTTCGATGGTTATACAGGTATCCAAAATACAAACGAGATGGATGTTTGTTGTCCCAACCATTTTTCTAAGTTCCGATCCCGATAAGGAAAAGGTATAATTTATAACAAAGTTTTCGTGTTGTTGATTCCTAGGTGTAGTGCTTCTTCCCCTCTGCTACCTATTTTTACTAGTGAATATTTTTACTAGTGGAGTAGGGTTGACTTAATCCATAGGTTACACCTTTCGCTTAATACTAGAATCGACAATTCTAGCATCTAAGGTTACATTAATCGGGGATACACGACAGAAGGAATTTTTTGATTTTCAAATTGCACCTCCAAGAAGCGTAGATTTATTTCAATTATTGTTTTCTTTCTATCCCGAATACTGTGTCTTTCTACTAAGACGGAGAGCGGTAAAGAAAATTGAAAAAAAAAAAAATCAAATCGCACCATCTCTGTAATAGGTGAATGCCTCTTTTTCCCCGGAAGTTGTCGGAATTATTCGTAATAAGATATTGGCTACAATTGAAAAGGTCTTATCGATAAAATTTCCATTTATCCCACCAGATCTAGGCATCGGTAACAACCCCATTCTATAATTTCTTTTAATTACCTCTCGTGAGAAAATGATCCCACAAACAAAGGAATTGCATAGTACGAAATAACATAAAAACGGATTCATTAAAAAATCCCACTCGATATTAAAATTGTTTCTTTTTGATTTCACAGGAATCAATAAAAGAGAAGAAATATTTCAATCCGGTTAAATTTCATCCAAATGTAGTAGGATCAGAATGAAGAGAACTATTCTGATTTCAGCGAAGTTGAAGAAAAAAAGAATTTTATTTATCTGACTGGGGTAATTCTAGAAGTTTTTTGATTGAATTATGATACAAAAAAGAGCAAAAAGAATCGAATAATCATTCTATGATTCATAACTTGTGACTAGATATATGTATGGGATAAACAGTTGTTGGTGAAAAATCGAAAACTGTAAAAGTCGAATTTTTAGAAAAAAGGAATCATAGTTTAAAAAACTAAATAGAATCATGAGCTAAAAGTATCCATTAAACATAGTTAAAAAAAAATTATTTGTATAGTTAGAATTGGTTGGACGTGCCTATCAAAAAAAAAATTGAATATTAATGACTCACTATTAACTCGGTTTCTGGGCCATAATCATTCTGTAGGAGAGATGGCCGAGTGGTTGAAGGCGTAGCATTGGAACTGCTATGTAGGCTTTTGTTTACCGAGGGTTCGAATCCCTCTCTTTCCGTACTAATTCAACAATGTTACTGACCACAATGTATCAAATCAAATAACAATCGATACTATTATTCCAACGGTTAGACCTTTATGGATTCTTTATTTCGAATTTTTGTGGTACGGAAACGAAAAGACTGGAAAGAATGCACAAGAGATGAAAATCCCCCTACCGATCAATGATAGATGAATGATAGAAAAATTTCCGGATCAAAACCTTACTTTCCTTCGGTCTCTTTACTTAGACTTCGGCGAAGGGGAGGACGAAATTGTCCGAACCCTTGTTTTTTAGTTAGGTTTAAGTCTGACGAGAATAATATTCTACAACGAGCAATTCATTTATTTTTAAACTGACCCATTTACTATCTATTATTTGATTGACTAATCCTTTATATTGCAATGGCTGAAGAGTCAAATGTTTTGGCAATTCCTGAGGGGGGGATGAATCAAGATAATTTTGAATCAGTGTTCTCGATTTTTTTTCATCTTTTGCTGTAATAATATCTCGGGGTTTGCACCGATAACTTGGTATATCCACTATAGAACCATTAACTAAAATATGTCTATGATTAACTAATTGTCGGGCTTGAGGAATAGTCGAAGCCATACCCAATCGAAAAAGGATGTTATCCAAACGCATTTCAAGTAATTGTAGTAAAACTTGACCCGTTGATCCTTTGGCTTTTCCGGCGATACGAACGTATTTAAGTAATTGTCGTTCTGTAAGACCATAATGAAAACGCAATTTTTGTTTTTCTTCTAAACGAATACGATATTGAGATTTTTTACCGGAACGCGATTGGTTTTTAAGATCGTTTCCGGTTTTGGGCCTTTTACTAGTTAGTCCCGGTAAAGCCCCCAGACGGCGTATTTTTTTGAAACGAGGCCCTCTGTAACGCGACATAAAGACTCCTTATTTTATTTTATTTAAATTTCATAAACATTTTATTTTATTTAAATTTCATAAACTTAAATGAAAACTAAATGATAAATATTATAAATGAAGTGAAATCCAGTAAAGTATTGTACTACAAAACAAAGAATAATTAGATAACTTGGATCAATATCCGGATCCTATTGTATATGTAAATGATATAAAAAAGTAAGAGTTCCTTTCTTGATTTGTTCTACAGAAATAGAACCCCTCCTTTAGTCATAAAGGTAAGTAAGTTCCTACGACATCATAGATCGGTGACCTTTGAAAAAGGGTAAGAAGTCGTTTCTTTATTTATTTGATTTATCAATTATGTCAAAAATAAAATCAATAGAGAAAAGCCGGCTATCGGAATCGAACCGATGACCATCGCATTACAAATGCGATGCTCTAACCTCTGAGCTAAGCGGGCTCACATAACAGAAATGTTACATGCATAGTAATTTACTAAATTACTGGGATCTTAGCTATTCCTAATTAATATGAATATAGAATCTAATTTCATTTCAAATAAATATTCAATATTGGAATTGTTCTATTATAGAACATAATAATTAATATAACGATTAATAGAATATAGCGATAGAAAATTTTGATCTATTTATCAAATGGATGTGTATCAATAATTAATGTGTTAATCTTAATTGCATTTAATGCAATTGAGATGATAATGAAGCGTTTCTATGTTTTCATTCTGAAAGGTGGAAGATAAGACGAACAAGGGAATCGACCGTTTAAGTATTAAATTTTTTACTAAAAAAATAATAGAAAGAGGGGCAAATATATATGTTCATATATCTATCTATATTGATATATATTGAATTGCAGATACAGAAATGATAGAATCATTTTGGATCGGAACAAATATGGGTCTCCGATAGAGAAGAGAGAGATGAAAGAAGATAGACAAGAAATCCAATAGGAGGAAACACTTTTCAATAGAGGAATCGGTATTCTAATGACTTGAGTGGTTCCAGTATAATACAAATGAAAGAAAACGGGGAAGGACATCATAATGCGATACTAATCTTAAAAGAGGGGGATATGGCGAAATCGGTAGACGCTACGGACTTAATTAGATTGAGCCTTGGTATGGAAACCTACTAAGTGATAACTTTCAAATTCAGAGAAACCCTGGAATTAAAAATGGGCAATCCTGAGCCAAATCCTTTTTTCCGAAAAAAAAGGGTAGGTGCAGAGACTCAATGGAAGCTGTTCTAACAAATGGAGTTGACGACGTTGCGTTAGTAAAGGAATGAATCCTTCCATCGAAACTCCAGAAACGATGAAAGATAAACGTATTACGTACTGAAATACTATATTGATTAATGACAACTCGAATCTCTATTTTTTATATTTCTATAATTTTTTATATTTATATTTATATATATATATAAAATTATATATAAAAATGAACGAATTGTTATGAATCGATTCCAAGATCTACAAGTTGAAAAAATAATCGAATATTCATTGATCAAATCATTTACTCCATCATAGTCTGATAGATCTTTTGAAGAATTGATTAATCAGATCGAATAGAATAAAGATAGAGTCCCATTCTACATGTCAATAACGACAAAAATGAAATTTATAGTAAGAGGAAAATCCGTCGACTTTTAAAATCGTGAGGGTTCAAGTCCCTCTATCCCCAAAACCCTAAAAAGGCCCGTTGGCCTCTTTAATTATTTATCCGTTCATTAGCAATTCAGACTTTGTTATGTTTCTCATTCATTCGACTCTTTCACAAGCGTATTTGAGCGGAAATTTGATTTCTTATCACAAGGCTTGTGGTATATATTCTATATGATAGACGTACAAACGAACATCCTTGCGCAAGTAATCTGTGAAATTTGAATGATTAACTGTCTACTGTACTGAAACTTCGAAAGGCTTATCCAAGCCCTGAAATTTCGTATATCTTCAAAAAGAAGACTTTGGAATACCTTTTTTCTTATTTACAATTGACATAGACCAAAGTCATCTATTAAAATAAGGATAATGTGTCGGAAATGGCCGGGATAGCTCAGTTGGTAGAGCAGAGGACTGAAAATCCTCGTGTCACCAGTTCAAATCTGGTTCTTGGCACATCATGAATTTGTATGAGTATCTATTCTACGGATTCATTAATAATATAGATCATGAAAAATACTGATACATGATGATGTCTGGAAATCTACCCTTTAACTAAACTATATATATTTTTTACTCTATTTATAGATGTCGAAAATAGACAAGTAAAGATAAAGAGGATATTTATAGAAATATGTAAAGGATGTATATAGATATGTAAAAGAAAAGAATTTTCTTTTGTTTCCTCTTCTTTTTTATTTGTTCATACTCTGTCTCCTGGCGTTCAATTCCTATTTTATACATATTTGAAAGTTTCAATTAGTTCCTTATAAGACCCAAAAGTCTAGTCTAGGGGAGTTGAAAGGCGGGAATGGCCAAGATTCATCTCAGATACAGTACAAATAGAATCCGATTCTCTTTTCATATTATATTTCTTCATTTCACCCTATGTGACTTTTTAAAGCACATCTATAAGTCATATGCGTGATACATAGTTCATAATGCAGAACTCATTTAGTTCATCCTATTAGCTTGTGGCTCATCCAAAATAAGTATCTTACAAATTGGATAATCTCACCAAATCTCTAATTGTATTTTTTTTAATCAATAATAATAAGATGAATGAGACTTCAATTACTATGCTATATCTATAAGAGAACGTAAAAATGTATTTGAATATCTTGAGTTGTCGAAGTGAAGATTAGTTTCGTATTATTTAATGAGCATCTTGTATTTCATAAAAATTGGGGGCAATATAATCCTTACGTAAGGGCCATCCTACCCAACTTTCAGGCATTAAGATACGCTTTAGACGTGGATGATTATCATAAGAAATTCCCAACATATCATAAGATTCCCTTTCTGGAAAATCCGCACTTTTCCAAACCCAGAAAACAGACGGAATTTTAGGATTTATCCTTGCGGCAAATACTTTTATGCATACCTCTTCCGGTTGATCTATACCATACTCGATTCTCGTAAGATGATACACACTAGCTAACAGTCCGCCTGGTGCTACATCATAAGCACATTGGGAACGTAGATAATTGTAACCATATACATATAAAATGACTGCAATGGAATGCCATTCCTCGGGCTTTATTTGTAAAGTCTCTATTCCTTGGTAATCGAAACCCAAAGATCTATGAACCAGTCCATGTTTGACTAGCCAAGAAGACAAATTACCCTGCATCTTCTCCCCCCCCCCATTTTTTTATTTTTATTTGTATAAGTATTTCCCATTTACAATGAAAAATTGATGAAGATTCACTCGTTCTTTGCTTTGTTATTCTGTACAAAAAAAGTATACGGCCTAATTTACTAATTCGTAGGAAGAGACTGCACTTTTGTATTTGAAAAAAGTTTCAGGAGGGATGATCTCTGAAGTAGATGATGGTTGATAGAGTAATCCTTGATCGTAATTTCCAGTATTAGTACTTGGGCCAACATGAAATTTGTGATTGGTAGTAAAACACCGATTTTCCTCTTGAGACTTAATTCGATCTTCATAGATTTCTCGAGATATTTTCTTACGAAGTTTTGTTATAGCATCTATAACAGCCTCGGGTTTAGGCGGACAACCCGGCAAATACACATCGACAGGAATTAACTTATCGACTCCCCGAACAGTACTATAAGAATCGGTACTGAACATCCCTCCTGTAATTGTACATGCTCCCATAGCAATAACATATTTTGGTTCAGGCATTTGCTCATATAATCTTACTAAAGAAGGAGCCATTTTCATTGTTACCGTACCCGCTGTTAAAATTAAGTCTGCCTGTCTAGGACTAGATCTTGGTACCAGTCCATAACGATCAAAGTCGAATCGTGAACCTATTAATGAAGCGAATTCAATGAAGCAACAACTGGTACCATAGAGAAGCGGCCATAAACTGGAGAGTCTTGACCAATTTGAAAGATCATTTGATGTAGTTGAAATAACTGAAGTTTGGGTTGTTCGATCAAGTAAGGGAAACTCGATGGAATTCATAACTGTCTCAATGTTTTTTTTAATTGTCTGAATATTCAAAAACTAAGACCATTCCAATGCTCCTTTTCGCCATGCATAAACTAAACCGACAATTAGGATAAGCACGAAAATTAAAGCTTCTATAAAGACGGATACCCCTAATACATCAAAACTCATTGCCCACGGATAAAGAAAAACTGTTTCAACATCAAAAACAACAAAAACTAGAGCAAACATATAATAACGGATTCTAAATTGTACCCAAGCATCGCCCATTGGTTCTATTCCCGATTCATAACTCGAAAGTTTCTCTGGCTCTTTGCTAAGAGGGGCTAAAACTCCAGAAATTAGAAATGCCAAAATAGGAATAAGACTTGATATTATTAGAAATACCCAGAAAATATCATATTCGTAAAGCAGAAACATAAACGTACTCCTATCAATGTGGAAAATATACCGGATTAGTCGATCGGTACATGTCTCGTTTGAAGATTCATCCACTATAATCCTATTTATATAATATCTATTATATCCATAATAAATATATATTAAATATTATATATTTATATAGAGAGGATACATATAGTCGGAATTTCCATTTAGGAACTTTTAGTGATTGAAGAAGGAAAGAGAAGACGACTACTTTAGTTTTGTGCTTTACTAGATAAGGTATACCAACAGAAAAGCCTATTTGAGAATGTTTACAATGAAAGTTACCAAAGATCTTCGTTTCTCAAACTCTAGCTTGTCCACAAATAAAATACAGTAAGTCGTTCCTAGATCCATGTGATTTACTAGTGCATTCGATTTGCATTGGGTTATGGTGGAGTTTTTAACCGGTTTCATGTCATGATTTTGACTCCAAAAATTTACTAGAATTGGGTAGGTATCCCAAAGAAAAGAAGTATTACTAATTTCTTGATTTTGTATGGGAAAATAGGAAAATTTTCATATGTAATTCATCTACAAAGATAAGACATTAATGATGAACCAAATCAAGTGGCCAATTACAAACAATACAAACAATAATGAGGAAAGGAAAACGATTCTATTTTTGAATTATTAATAATATAGGGCTATACGGACTCGAACCGTAGACCTTCTCGGTAAAACAGATCAAACTTATTATTATCAAAATGATTTGAACTGTTTCAAAGACCCAACATGCATTTTTTTTGCATTGGGCTCTTTCATTAACTGTTATAAATAAGTTAGTCTACCATATTTTTTCTTGACAGAAAGAAAGGGAGATGGTTCCATGTGCTCTGATTCATTATTTTGATTCGAATCTCGGAGCACTACCAAAGTTTTTCAAAGAAGGGGTTATCCTGACGTAGGTATGCTTCTGACCTAGATCAACTTAAGTTAAATGGAATCTCTATCGTCCTGCTTCTGCTTAAAGAATAAAATATGAAACTTCATACACCTTAAAGTTGTTCATAAGATAGGACGAAAGATCATTTTTTTTGAGGTCCTGATACTCATTATGCCTAGCATTGAATAGACTGGGTATTCACCTTATCAATATCTCAAATCAATGATGGATTTTTTTAGTGCCTAAATGGGGCACTCGATTCGGACCGAACTTTTTGTCAGGCTACTGTTCTCTTGTTTTGTTCCCTAAAAGTAATAGAGTAAGACATCGATTTCTCAATAAGATCAACTTTTTTGATTACATGATGTACTTCTCTGAAAAACATTGGCGCGCGTGTAAACGAGGTGCTCTACCAACTGAGCTATAGCCCTTGTGATACATATCTTATCATGTAGATAATTTCTTGTCAAGATGAATATTCTATAATCTATTTTGTTGATTTGTTTGATTGGTATTGCTTATCAATAATATTCGATTTATAATCTATCGATGTGATAGGGCTCATTTTTTTTTCTTTGTGATGATAAATGACCTACTTAACTCAGTGGTTAGAGTATCGCTTTCATACGGCGGGAGTCATTGGTTCAAATCCAATAGTAGGTAGAACTTATTAGATACCACAGAAGCAATGGTATCTAATAAGTTTTTCTACTCAACTTTGTTCTAGTGATTTTCTATCTTTTCCATCCGACTCTATATTTATTTCATTTTTTAATTGTAATTCTTTTTTCCATGAAAATTTCATTTCACTTTATTATTTAGACGCATTAACTAGGTACGCCATTGATAGCCTCTACTCGTGTCCTAGCTCGTCTGAGAGCTAAATTTGCCTCGATTGTTTGTCTCTTGCCCTGAGCTTTCCTCAAGTTGGCTTCCGCTATTTCGAGAGTTTGCTGAGCTTCTTGTGGATCAATGTCACTAGCCTTCTCCGCATCATTTACTAAAATAGTGACCTCATTATTGCCTATTCTAGCAAAACCACCCATCAGAGCCATCGTTAACCATCCATCATTAGGAGTAAGGCGTATTTTCAAAATACCTATATCTACAGCTGTGGCAATAGGTGCGTGATCTGGTAATACACCAATTTGGCCACTATTCGTAACTAAAATGATTTCT
>NW_026123946.1:0-50907 GCF_025177605.1 Cucumis melo
TGAGTCAAATAACGTCTTTTCTATTTATTTAATGGTTCAAGTCAACACAAAATGTTGAATTACATTACAAAGTTATGTGAGAAAGTAAATAATTTTTAAAAATAAATGACATATCCAAATGATCATTCATTAGCAAACGTATGTGCATACGTGAACCACATATAACAATTACATCTTTGTTTCATTTATCGTGGTATTGTTGGTTTATCCCAAACTTCCATTTTGTAGTTTTACAGTTTGTTGTGGTGGACGTTGTTTATTCTTGACTTCCAATGATTTATATTTTGTGGTGTGGTGATATTTTTTTATCTATCACTAAAAGACTAAACCATGTGACGAATTTGAGAAATTTGAGATGTAGATTTTTTTTTCAACATTCTAGTATGACTTAATTGATAGAATGTTTTCACTTAATTTATGAAATCATGATTTCAAATAATGGAAGAATAAGGGATAAAGTAAGACATTATTTCAAATATTTATTAAGATCTAAAATATGGTCACGGTTTTCTAAAAGGATACAGTGGAGTGCTAAGGCCTCCATAGGAATGACTCCCTAATTTAATTATAGTTTTTGTTTTTCATTAGATCTTTTTCTTTATTTTTGTATCCAATCACAATGTACAAAGTCATTATCTTATTTTCTTTTTTTAAAATCATTCAACTTCTAGGATGTCCTTCAGATGTGCAAAATGCTATATGCTTTTTCATATTATATAATTACTAACACAATTTTCGTCTATATTGGTTAAAATCATAAGCTTCCAAGATCTGATTCAAAATGATATATTTTGAACCCTTACAAGCTTGTGGGCCAGTGGGAACAAAATAAAAATTGGATTCATTGGTAACATGGGGTTGATTTTATTAATCAAACAATAAACAGAAATAAATAGTGCAAAAGTAAAATGCAAGGAATTAAAACGAGTGAGGGTAGGCAGTGTTGGAAGATTCGTTCAAAGAAAATAGACTCAAGGATAAGAATTAACGAGGTTGATTATTATCATTAGCAGAGGATAATTCACAAGTTTAGTAAGTTGTAATTGATATTTTTTGTCGTTCTTGTATAGAGAGCATGTGTACAATTGGTATAGTTGTGTATTTCGTGATTGCTTTGTATGTTGTTTGATGGTCATTTAAATGTGGGCTAACTTACTCGTACATATTTGTATGCTCACCCCATTAGATTTTTTATGTGTTGAAATGAGCAATGCTACATTAGTGATGCTAAAACAGGGACTTGGAGAAAAGATTGATTATTTTTTATTGTTGTGAAGATTTTGAGTTGAATCTACAAGTATTGTTGCTTATACTTCCCGTCTTGAATAATTTATCTACGTTAAAATAGTTCAACTCGCTTTTGCGTACTATTGTTGTTTTTAATTGATTAATTTTCTATTAGATTCCCCGTTAGATTGATCCTAATAAAGCTATCAAAAATTCAAGTAACTTTGTGAAAGTGATATAGTAACGGTTCAAGCAAACAAGCGTACTTAATCGAGCTTTTAGATTTACTAAATTTGATAAAAAATTCATTAGTTCCCTCAAACTAACGAAGGCTCAAAATTAGAATTTATCGAAATAATTAAATGAAGCGTAGTATAATTTAGGACATTTAAAAGTATATAAAACATGAGAAGGTAATGATAAGATACATAAGTGACATAGACCTCATATATTATTTTAAAGCTTATTTTGGTCAAAATGAATATAGTGAGGAATTGATTCTAACACCTTACATCTTTCCAATTCTAGATATGAAATTACATTCAATGCCCAATACTGATATTGTTGAACCTAAAGTGAATTACATTTGCTATACTAAGCAATTAGAAGGTTGAACTAGACCCAAGGTAGTTCCTGTTGCATATTCACACGATGCTTGGGCAATTTGATCCTTGAATAATCAACTTTACATCTTTCAATCTTATTTCGTTGCATGGCCTTGCAGGGCTACACTCAAAGTTTATACCTACTTCAGTAGCTGACGTTCCATGGATGTCTTCATATCTTACATTACTAATCTTTACTCCAGAAGCCTAATATATTCATATTATATGTATATATATTACTGTTACAACAGTTTGAAATAATAACGATGGAAAAGAAAGAAAGAAAATGAAATCTCCAAAAAAACTTTGAAGCAAATTATAGTAAACAACTAATTTTGAAGTTATGTAGTAAAAGTAATTACTATTACATGAGGTGGAATTGTTTTTAATATCTTGAAATAATCTTGAATGGAAACTTTGAAGCATAAAATAAAGTTGAGTTACAATTCAGTTTTTGAAAACTTTTATAACGTATAATAAAGTCCATAAACATCTAAATTTAAAGACGAGTAGTTAATTACATTTATAATTTTGTACAATTATATATTATATTTCTTAACACGTGATTTTTTTTTAAAAATTAACACCATACATTCATACATATATATAATATATATAAGTAATACTTGGATCCGATATGTTTATGCACTATCATGTATGTTACCTCTAACATAAACAAAATATTTAAATAAGAAAAATAAAAAATTTTCACCAAAAAATTATGATTTAAGAATTTGATAAAGAATTAAAGAATGCATTAAATTTCTTTTGATATATGGTTTGAACATTTATGATCGGAATGAATGAGGAAATGGTTACCTGACCGGGGCAGCCTTGGTTATGTGGGCAGTAATTTTGATCAATGATGAGAGGGTTGTTGACATTGTCAAAAACAATGTGTTGAAAAAGAATGTTCTTTGCAAACCCATTGCTGGGCCTTCCCCAAGATTTAATCCTCACTCCATTCATTGTTCCGTTGAAATGAGCTGTTTTTAATGTCACATTTTCCACTCCAGCCTCTTCCCACCATTTCCCCAAACTCCCAATGCTACAACACAAATTTCACATTCCCACTCACTTTGTCATTGTAAGTGCAAAGATAACATTAACACCCGTAAAATGTTATTTACAATTTAATTAAAATTTGTAAGAATACCTCTTAAAAATCAAGTATAAAGGATTATTATGAGAGACACTCATTTGATTTTTTTTTTTTTTTTTTTTGTCATTTATCCCTATAGCTTACCTGATTCCATGTCCAGGTCCACATGCAAGTCTTTCCATCCATAAATGGGAAGTCCCAGGGCCAATTGAGATGCAGTCGTCCCCGGTGCGAATGTTTGAATTGAGAATGGTAACATTTGATGATCTCTCCACATGAATGCCATCAGTGTTGGGGCTATTGCTGGCAGCTAAGACTTTCACTCCTTGAATCTTCACGTCTTGACAGTCATACACAACAATGTGATACATTTGGCTGTTAACTGAAGATAATCCATTGATCAATATATTCTGTGAATCTGAAACTTCCAACGTCTGGAAATTAGAAAACAAACAAAACAACATTGATTATTATTAATGATAGATAAAACCCTAAAAAGGAATATTCAAATTTTATTTAAATTTGCATACTGTTGCGCCAAGAGAGCAAGTGTTGATCCCTGAGTTTTTGCAAGCCCACAAGGTAGTTCCTTGGCCATCAAGAATGCCACCATAAATGGAAAGTGCATTTATACGTGAGAAAGAAATCCAGGTTCTTGATTTGGCCAGAACCTTAAAATTCGAAGAAGCCACAAGTGTGCCGTTGATGAGAAAGGTGATAGAATTATAGTTACAAGGTCCAATAAAGTTACCACTTTGAACGTAGAATCTTCCTTTGGGCACATAAACGGTAGACGCAACTGTAGAGGAGCATGCACGAGCCCATGCAGACTGCAACGCATGAGAGGCATCGGTCTTACCATCCGGCTTGGCTCCAAGATTGACGATATCAAACGTCAATCCACCAGCAGCAGCAGTCAAGGCGTGCTTCTTTAACAGAAGAGCAAGGAAAATTATAACAACAACCATCATTTCAAATCTTAAAAATCTACAAAGGGATAGTCTTTTGCCAAAGTATGGGAAAAATAAAAAGGGCTGTGAAGGCATATTTATAAACTCATAATAAGACAAAATACTTGCATGTTGGCCAATTTACAACTATTTTCTCGGTCCCAACTTAGTTTATAAATATGCCTTCATAAAAAATTTGTAGGAAAACATAAAAAATAAATCTTTAGGTGCAGCCCAACTAATATACATAGAAGGATCATAGAAGGATAAAGGTAATGAGTAATATTTTTAATGTTAATAATCAAGTCCATTACAAAATTTTAAAATAAAGCAAATTCTATCAATGAGGTAGTTTACCGGTCAGTAGACTACTGCCAGTGATATAGTATGTCGATGATTGACTATGAAAGTTTGGATATCTCAATTTTGCTATTATTTTGCAAAGGATGTAGCCTAGCCTAGGCTATAAATACCTTTGTGTAGTCCACGAGTTATCTAATTAGTAACTGTTATTTTAAGAACTTTTTACATTTTACAAAAAAAAAAAGTTAGATTATTAATTTATTACCATGTGATAAACGAATGGGATATAGGCACAAATAGGTAGAGCCATGACTACACCGAATTATTGTGCTATATTTGTCAATAATTTTGGTTTGCTTGCGTTTCTTAAATAAATGTGTGCATTTTCCTTTAAACTAACCAGGCAACAAAAATAACATTTAAAAATATATAAAGGAATAGTTTGCTGCATGACAAACTATTATAGGATAATTTGGAGGATGCAAAACATATGAGAATTTATTTAATACTACAGAGTAAGGGAGAATTTTCCATACTACCTAATTTTCATCGTACACTACAAATATGATAGCAGTAACATTTAAGAATAATGTGTGGTTCATAAAAGAAATTGACATGACGTGTTAGGTTATAAATGTGCGTTCGATCACCAAGTGTATATATCTTGAATAATAGTGGTGTAAGTGTTTTTTTTCATGAAATTAGTTAGGAAGTTGAGTTTAAAAGTGGTTAGACATTGACCAAAATATGGCTCACTTAAGATAGAAGAGGTAAATATGAAGTGACGTTGGGAAATGTAATTGATATATGAGGAGGAGGAGGAGTGTTGGACAATGATGGGAAGTATAATTGTCCAAGGAAATGAATTACCAAATAGAAAAACTCCTTTTTAGGAATGAAACATAATTTCACGTCTCTCCCACCTAATTAACCCTCTTTTGGGCTATCACATCTCTTCTTTTGTTGTGTATTATTCATTAGATTTCTAGTTACATTGATGATTACTTTTTTGTCGTTAAGGTTGGTTCATGGAATGATAATTAGGACCTTTAGTTAATCAAAGCTAGACATTGTCATAAGATCTTTTTGTTCATTGTATGGAATATACATTTTTATAAAGTATGGAAATAAACAATCATATACTTCTCCACTAACTCTTTTATTTTAATATAAATTTTTTATGAGTTTCAAAATGTTATAGTTTTAGTTGGGTATGTTTTGCGCTTTCATTTAGTTGTTGGGGCTATATTTGACTTACTTTTTGTAACTTAACTATCCTCTATTTAATTACTTGTTCAATAGATCTCCTATTTTATAGGAAATATTGATCTAGACATCACAACGAGCCCAACACAATGAAAATCACTCAAAGTGAAGCTAAAGCAAGCAAGAACGGACCAAGAAACGTTAGAGTGGCATTTTTTAAATAATCAAAAGAAAAGCGCCACAATACCAAAGGATGGCACTTGAAGGCAATACCCATAAAAACACGAAGTGTCGCGACACCCAAGTCAAGGGCCGTAGATGTAAGCTCTCATTTTATTCTCCTTTTAATTATATTAATTTTTCCTAAGTTGTGAAAAACAAGTAGAATCCAATTGTAAATTCTTTATGGGTTGAATCATTTTGATGAGAAAATTTTAGAATCAATTTTATTTTGGTAATGATTTGGAAACTTTATTAGGTATTCAAAAAGAATGAAGATAAGGGTAAAAAGTGAGTTTAATTTGAAGGAAGGGGCATTATGGTCATTTTCTATTTATTATTACTTTTTTAAAAAGAAAGAAATCGGGAAATTCTTTCGAGCACGTAACCCCTCTTCTCGAATCTTTTCCCTTCATCGGCTCCTTCCTCTCGTTGTCATCTCTCCCTATCTCTCTGTCATTCTCTTCCGCTCACCATCCCTCTCCATCACCATTGCTAAGTTGCACATCCGCTCATTGACGTCCCGTGAACACCATCATTGCCACCGTGCCATTGTTGTCCTGCTTACCTTGTACCATATCTTAAAATGTCACGCCATCACCCAACCAACCGAAGATCAAGTTAGCCACGGTGTCCATGTTTCTTTCAAATCCACCACTTAGAGTAAGATTCTCAAGGTTCGAGGTTGTCTTTTTAGGTCATTTGGAATACCCATTAAGTTTATGCTTGATTTTAACATTACATATTATATTTTAATGCTAGATTTGAATTTTAGAATAGCTAACCGATGGTCGGTGGGTCTATGTGCACATATGAGCATGGTTGAATCAAGGTTGTTACTGTAGAAGGTACTAAATATGCATGAGCTCAGTTTGGTTCTGTTTTTCCATGTGGATATGGGTCACGTGTGGACTATTTTGGGTCATTTATTTAATATTCTACCATGGTTGGATTGAGTACAGGTTTGTAGGCATTACTTTTGATTTATAGTATTATGTGATGATAACGTTTTAATTATTATTTCATTATCGATGCATATTTACACATTTTTTAGAGCATGTTTTACGAGCTTTTACTTCTAAAAATTTTCCACTCACTGGGTTGGATTGGGTGGAGGTTGTTACTGTGTAAGGTTCTTGAAGCTCACTAAGAGCTCAATGACTATTGCTGAATATAAGAAGAAGTATAGAGAACTATCTAAGTACGCCACTAGTGTGATTGAGGATGAGGATGAAAGGTGCAAGCGATTTGAAGAAGGATTACGAGAGGATATTCGTACTCCTATAATAGCTTGTGCATAGTGGATTGATTTCTCCAAATTAGTAGAGACGACTGCTTGTCGTGCCAACCCAACGGTACCAAAAACTTAGACTTGTTGCCAGCTAATTTAGCTTTGGAGCTTAAGAGAATCATGTTGTTGCTTACGTTGGTATTTAAATCTACTTGAAGAGTCATTAATCATGGTCATTGCATAGATACTCTCTATGTATCTCTTCATCATGTAACTTCTAAGTCCTCGTTGAGTGCAAATTTTTCTGTTGCTTGTCCAAGTGTGAGCGAAACAATAGGTTTATATGAGTGATCCAGAGTTGAACACAGAGAATTGATATCAAAACTTAGATCTAGGATTCACTAGGGGTTTAGGCAATATAAAATGAATAACCTATACAGTGTGAAAGAATGTAAATTTAACTCTGTCTACTTATCTACACTAGAGAATCTGTAAAGAAAAATTAAGATGGATGCGAGATGAAATTGTGAACTAACTTGTATAAAAGAAGGGGGTGAAGGAAAGTCTGTGCATTACCAGGCGATTAAGCAATAAGAGAATCTTGATGCGATATAACTAAGTTGACCAGCTTATGACGAAGGCGAGCACCTCTTGGTGTCTTCAAACGTCACACTTGCTCACCTCTCGGGATCCAAATGACCAAGCTGTCTTAAACTAGTTATACCTAGAACGCTTCACTTACAAGACTTATAGAGCTTCTCATTTAAGGGTGACAACCTCTAGACACCTAATACCCATACTTGTTCTCCTTTGGAGACATAAATGATGGAAGTTATCTCACCAAGGTGGAGTTTGTCTCCAAGCTCCTCCTCGCGTGTTAGCCATATCCTTGCTACTTACCTTCTTTGGTAGATGGCGATATACACTGTCCATGTGAACTTTTTTCGTTTTCAAAATTATTCTATAGAGTGTAAATATTTTACTGGTCTTTTATATTTTTTTTTTAAAAAACCCATTTACTAGTAGAGTAGTAATATGAATAATAATAATTATTATTATAACGAATGAATTTGAATGTAGACTTAAACTTTGCCTAGAATACTTTTGAATGTTTTTCATTTCTTATTTTGAATGGATTTGTATGTAGTCATGCATTTTACACAAATTTAGGTTTCATTTATTTGAGGTAAAAAACACTTGGACTTCACTTGTTTGTTTGATTATAAAATTTTTTAAAAATTAATATAACATATTTAGATCATTTACATAAATATGACATTTGTTTAGTGCAAATTTCAATTTTAGTAGAAAAGGAAAGAATGAAAAATATTCTAAATTATGAAAAAAAAAAAGCAACTTGGTGACCTAACCAGGAAGTTAGGTCGGGTCGGGTTGAGTTGGTCCATGGACGTTTAACTGACAGAGTTCAATTTTTACTGATTCAAGGTCTTTGGATTAGTCCTTGATTTACTTCTAATT
The DNA here is from genome assembly GCF_025177605.1 of Cucumis melo. Taxonomy (NCBI): domain Eukaryota; kingdom Viridiplantae; phylum Streptophyta; class Magnoliopsida; order Cucurbitales; family Cucurbitaceae; genus Cucumis; species Cucumis melo. Next base: position 8,323 of record NW_026123946.1, read on the forward strand.
CGATTGATGTACGCCCTTATTAAGAACTCCATTGTCTCTTGACTTTGAGCTATTCTCTCCATTTTCTGAAACTTTTTGTTGATTGAACTCTTTTTTAAAACATTCATTCTCTCTTTTTTTAAAAAAAGAAATGAGGAGTGTAAAATGCATTTGCATATGGGTAGAATACAATGGTTATTGCCTAAGGATTAGGTGGAAGAGGAGACGACATGTCGTAATGTGAAAAGGACAAAATTAGTAATTTCTTCTCCGTTTTATCCTCCACCTCTTGCGCCCTTCCACATTTTCCGTTCTATTTTCTTCCATTTTTTCCTCTCCTTATTTGTTCCACTTTCTCAAATGACAGTCCTACCCCCTCCCGTACTCTCTCTTTTCTTTTTATCCAATTCCAAATTTTTCAAACTAAACCAAATTGATTTTACACTCTTTGAGTCTGTCATATATAATATGATAGTCTTTTTCAATTTATCTCATAATAATGTTTCAAAATTCCATGTCAAATACTCCTTTCCATGAAAATACCTCTTCCAAAATTATATAAAAAATATCTGTTTTTTTTTTTTTAAATAACTTTATAGTATTTATGATTTTGAAAGTAATTTTAAATTTTTATAATTAATTAATATATTGTATCTACATATTTGCAGTTTCTTTACTTTTCAATTTTTTATAATATGAATTTTCGTCCTCTTGTATGAAATTATATTATTAGAATAATTTCAAGTTAACTAAGAACCATTCAAATCTTGGTTCTATCAGTCAATTTCATAGTTGATGTTAGATAATGATTTAACTCACTAGAACATAATTTGACATTTGGCTAGGGTTGACCTGGACAATCATGTGCTTTGAGTTGAGCCATGTAAGGGAACATGTTATTTGCTGTTTATTTGATTGAATTGGACATTGTTCAAGTCAATCCTCTCTTGTAGAAGTATTTTCGTTTTAAGATGGTATTCTTCACCTATATCTTATTATTTTTTAGACTCTGTCACTTCTATCATTAATGTTTGATATTATTAGTATATCTTTGATCTAAAATCAACCATAATTTAAAAGAATATTTGGGATGATTTGCAAAAGTAGCTTGTTAATCAAGCTAAGTATAAGTATAATAGTTATAAATAATAATAATAATAATAATAATAATAATAATAATAATAATAAAAGTATAATAATAAATAATAAAATAAAATTGGGGAAGATAGCACAAATATTTGAAATATGGAGAAATTGAAAAAAATATTAAAGGAAATAATGGATGAAAAGGGAGAGGTTGAAAGCATGATGATGATGATGATGATGATGATGATGATGATGATGATGATGATGATGATGAAATGCTGTGTGTGTTGAAGGCAACAGAAAGTATGGGGGATTGGAGCAATTGTGCATCATCACACAAATTGGAGCAACAGAAAGTATTGAATTGCAAGAATTAAGAATGGAGAATAGAATTCTTACGAAATAAAAATACAATAATCAAAATATTACAATTCTATCTAATTTGAAAGATATGAGAAAGATATTATGTACAAATATATATTGAGAAATTATATTATATGTAAAATATGAAAAGGAAATGAAAATAAAATTATTTTCTAAGAACATAAATAATGTATCAAGTTTATAATATTTGACTGCGTTTGAGACCTCACCCATTTTTATATATAATTTTTTGCAATTCGCATGAAAAATATTAAAATATTCTAAAAAAAATATCTAATGTCTATTAAAGATCATCTACATGTATTCTGTTAAAATGTTCCATCATAACTTGCTATATAGCAATTTATTTTTCTTTTTTAAAAAATATTTTAGATGTGTGGTGAAAAAAAAAAACATAAAAATAGACGATGCTTGAAATACACTTTTTAAGTATTATCCTTATAGTAACATGCAACACATGTAGGACTATTAAACCCCCTCCCCAAAAGATCACTAACTATAACGAAAGAGAAAGAAAAGTCTATTCGCGAATGACCACTTTAGAGTTTAAAAAGAAAATCAACCAAATGAATAGAAGTAATGAAAAAAAAATAAAATTTTATTAAAATTACTAAAATTATATTTTATACTTCATTAGTGATGTTTTAATGTAAGTTACAAAATTCAAATATCAACATATCGTATATTATTGATATAGGTTTAGATACGATTAAAAGTTGGTTTCACTTTTTTAATTTGAGAGCAACGAAGAGAACTAAATTAAATTAATCGGTTTTATAAATAAATAACCCATACCATTGACTTTCATGTGTTATTTTGACTATTCTTTGTTTTGTTCTAAATATTCTGGATTGAGCAATTTTGCTATTTTCATACCAGAATTGGGTCTATATAATTTCTTTATTTTATAGATTAAAATTAGACATCTTTTGTTAACACTTTTCTCGATACCAAACCTACGATGTCTATAATAATTATTAGTCCTTTTTCTAAATAACAAATATAAATGCACCATAATATATAATTAATATTGAATATAATTAATATTAATTGTTAGGATTTATTTTCTAATATAAATACACACATTCGATTTGGTTTAGTTTAGCAATTAAAAAAAAAAAAGAATTTGTCTTCCAATCCAGTCTATCAATGTAATCGTCAATTTAGGTAATCTTCGATTGAAGGGGAGGTGATGAAGATGACAGGTGACTGAAGCGGCGTGACCAACCGCAGGCCAACGCAGTTAGCGAAGATTGTTTACGATCAGGAATTCTTACTGCGACCAACAGAATCAACGAGATAGAATGCTTGAGCAATTGATGGCGGGGAAGCCGAAAGTAAGTCCCTGGATGCATCCTATCCCGGAGAATCAGCAGTAGTTGCATGGTCAGATCAATCCAGGTCATTCAGACAAAGTCGGGTGACGTCGTCTTCCTTAAAGAAGAGATTACCAAAAGAGGCTTGAAGACATTGTCAGACATATCTTTTCAGCTTTTCTTTAATTTGCATATCAAACAGTACATATCCGTTTCCATTGGTTTGGTTTATTGTTGCAATAAAAAATATTTGAAATCGACGATTAAAACATTGATGAAAAAAATCAATTATTTTAATTTAAAGAAAATATTAATAAAATACTTACATAGGAATAGTTGATTTCAACCAATAATTAACAAATCATAAAATGATAAATCGAAGGAAATAGAAGATTTGTAATTATAATAAACCATATAGTTCGACAATAATGATGGATCAAATTACAAATTTAGAAGTATAGTTGTTACAAACACCATAGTTTATGTCATTTTACCTCAATTATTTTTATTTTTTTCGACTCAACATACTACACGGAAAGCTTTAAAAGGGCCAAGAATTTACCATCATTCAAACTCCTTATCCTGAGTGCTTTATTATTATTTTTTATTTTTCCTTTTGAGTTGTTTATCTTCAAAATCTATATATATTATTTTAATTTATTTGTTTTATTTTGAAGAACCCTAAACTTCAAATTATTTTGACATAATGAGAAGGAATTAAGGCACACATTGCGTAAGGGTTCAACATTTTTTTTCCTCCAAAACGAAAAAAGAAAGAAAGAAAACATGTGAGGCCATATTGGTCATTTCATTTGCCCACATTCAGTGATTAAAGCCATAAATAAAGAAAACTCCTTTTCAATCAATCCTCAATTTTCGAAGTTTTTTTTTTTTTTTTTTTTTTTTTTTTTTTTTTTTTTTTAAATTTTAAAAAAGCATAAGAGAAACATCCTTTTAGACCTAAATTTTCCAACAAAGGAATTAGTTATATTTCTCCCCCCCTCTGTAGTCTATATAAACCCCTCAAAACCCATCCAATTTCCCCACCACAACACACCCACATTCTCAACTCTTTCGTCTCACTTTATTATGGCTCTTCACAAAACCTTATTCATTCTTTTCCTCTTCCTCACTTTGGCCTCGGCTTCCACCTTTAACGTAGTCGATTTCGGTGCAAAACCCAACATCGGAACCGACTCATCGCAGGCGTTCGAGGAAGCTTGGGCTAGTGCATGTCGTGCAACGACAGCCGTGTCCATTTATGTTCCAAAAGGGAGATTCTATGTGAAAAGTATAGCATTTGAAGGGCCTTGCAATAATAATGATATCACTATACGAATTGATGGGACGCTTTTGGCTCCATCAAACTATGCTGTGATTGCAAATTCAGGAAATTGGATCACTTTTAAACGTGTTGATGGTGTTAACGTGTTTGGTGGCGTTCTTGATGCCCAAGGATTTGGATTATGGGCTTGCAAGAATTCCAAAAGCTCTTGCCCCTCCGGAGCCACGGTAAATTAAATTTGTCCAAATATTATTTAGTCTCCAATTTTAACTATGTACTTTTAATTTATACACATATGACATATTACAATTTTTTATATAAAAATTTAGTTTATTTAAAAAAATGAAAAAGACTTTGAGCAGCGATTAGTGGACTAAAATTGAACCATATATATTTTAGCCCATGTTTTTTTTACGTAAGTTACCATTTTTATTTATTTCCTTCCACGGAGATTTTCTTTCTAATTATAAAACATTGTCAAATATTATTTTTTCCTCCTCTGGTGCAGTCGTTGGAATTTTCCAATTCAAAGAATATAATGGTTAGTGGCTTAACGTCACTAAATAGTCAAATGTTCCACATAGTAATCAATGGTTGTCAAAATGTGAAAGCACAAGGACTGAAGATATCAGCTGCTGGTAATAGCCCAAACACCGACGGCATTCACGTAGCATTATCCTCAACGGTTACTATCCTCAACTCTATAATTGGCACGGGCGACGATTGCATTTCAATAGGTCCTGGCACGTCGAACTTGTGGATTGAGAATGTTGCTTGTGGACCTGGACATGGAATCAGGTACTCAATTGAAAAAAATTAATAAAAGTTTAACCTTGACAATTAAAGCTAAGATATAACTTTTATTTGGTTATCAGCATTGGGAGTTTAGGAAGAGAAGTGCAAGAAGATGGTGTTGAGAATGTAACAGTTAAATCTGCTACATTCACAAACACACAAAATGGGGTCAGAATTAAAACATGGGGAAAGCCGAGCAATGGATTTGCAAGAAGCGTTATCTTTCAAGACATTGTAATGGTCAATGTGGAAAATCCTATCATTATTGATCAAAATTATTGCCCCGACAACAAAGGTTGTCCTGGACAGGTCAGTATGGATTTCCGTTTTAAAAAAGTTTTTTTTTTTCAATGCATGTTTATGCAAGCAATTTAGTTATCTAATCACAACTTTTTTTTTTCTATAGAATATTTCTTATCTTATTTATTCTTTTTGTATAATTAGGATTCTGGAGTTAAAATCAGCGATGTGACATATCGAAACATACACGGAACATCAGCGACGCAAGTTGCGATGAAATTCGATTGTAGCTCGAAATTTCCATGCAATGACATAACTTTGGAGGATGTGGAGTTGAGTTATAAGAATGAAGCAGCTGAAGCTTCATGTAGTCATGCTGAAGGAAGTGCTGCTGGTTTAGTTCAGCCATCAAGTTGTTTGTAGACAGGTCTTAGAACTATGTAATATATAATTTTATAATTATATTATAAGGTCCTCTAGGGTTAGCTAGGGATATGTTACCTGTCTTAGCATAGATAAGAATTGAAGTTCCAAGGTTGAGGTTATGGTACTAGCAAGTAGCAACCCACTATGGGGCGTGTTCGTTTCCAGAGTCAACATCGAGTTTTCTAGATTTTTGTTTAATTAGTTTAGCACCTTTGATCAACATTAATTAATCTACTAGTGTCGACCATTTTATTGCTATTTTAAAGGTGAATGATTTTTATTACACTTACCTATCTATTACTCGTTATTTTAGTGGATTGAAATAAAACTTGTTGTATGGTGTCCAATTTTAATCTCTATCAAACCCCAACGATCTATACATAGCACACAGATCCATGACAATAAGTATATTGGAATTCACGTTGAAATTGTTAAAATCATTTTTGCTATTTAAATATTTATATATAATTTTAGACTTTTAAAATCAATATAATTATAATACTATCGAAATTAATTTGAATGATTAAAAAAATATTTTATAATGATTTTGAAATCGTAGAGAAAACAATTTCAACCATTCTAAAACCACTTATAAACATGTCCAAATTAAACAGGGACAACAAATTTGTCAAAAAAAAAGTGTTTTCTAAAAACCATTTTTTAATATTACAATTAATATAGAGATAGAGTATAAAACTATTTTCTAATGGAAAAAATGTTATGTCAAATGATTGAATCTCACTTTTAATTTGTTCTATCATTTAATATTGGATATATTGATCACATATAATCGAGTGTATATAGATTAAGGAGGTTAATTAATTCATTAAGCATCGTAATAATCAAGCTTTGACTCTTTTAAACGAAAACATATTCTCAATCTCAATTGTATTTCTTTTTTAGATTACAAAATTTTAGAAGTATTTTAGTTATTGAATAATTGAAAAACATTTTTAGTTTGCAAGTCAAACTTTGTATACAAAATAAATTCAATAGATTTAGTTAGAAGCAAGGTAAACCAATGGAACTTGTGTGTGTTCCTTTTTATTCAAACTAAAATGGATTAGAAAACAAGAGAAAGATTGTGCATACAATATGCATATAACATGGGCAAGATTTCAGTATATTTTAATGTAGCCCATTTTTAGGGGATGCCATTGGAAATTCCTCTTAGTTATACCAATCGTGTATGCCAATATTTTCCGATAATGTCAGCTTCGATTTTATCGGTATTGTTGCCAACCATAAATTAAACAAAACTTTTAGAAAAAAAGCAAATCAAACTAATAGAAAAAATCCAAACTAATACTCAATAAGAAAAAGAAAATAGTGAATTGAATTTAGGGTTTTTTTATAAAAAAATTTAACAAACCGATAACATATTTACGAGGGGTCTATTCAATAACATAACAAAGTGGAAAATTATTTACACTCTATAGAACAATTTCAGAAACGAAAAATCCATAGACCCACCATGTGAAATACCAAAAATACCCTAATAAATGTGCGATTAATTGTCCGCGCGCCCGATTAATGTTAATAAACGATTATTAGACGCCATCATGTAGAATAATATACAATTGATACACGATCTTGTAAATTACCAAATATATATAAACGATAAAAAATAAACGCTAAACGATAACAAACGATAACGTTATTTTGATATTCATATATATTGCACCTACCCTTGTGTACAAGTTTCATTAATGTCTAATTTGATGGTCTCGTTAAAAATATAGGTTCACTGGCTAATTGAGTGCAGACACCGAAACAACAAGGGTAAATGATGAGGAATTTAAGACATACTAATATAGCTGTGCCGTTTATATAGAAATCAATCGGCATCTCCACCGACCAGCTGCAAATGTAGCAACAGTTAGTTAACCTCTATAAGAAGATAAATACGGCAGAATGTTGGTCAAAAAGTATATTCAATCAAAACAAGAAAAAGTGTAATGATCTATTCAGAATCTGTTCAAAGAAAAATTCAGCACTTGCATAAACAATGAATGATTAATGCAGAATACTATGTATGGTTAAATAACAAATTTAGTCGGTAAACTTTAAATCTGTAAGAAATCTAATAGACACAAAATTGAAAATCTAACGTTCAGGACTAACTTGAGCCTTTTATTTTAATATTTAGAAATCTTAGCACGTATGGTCCAACCAATAAACTATTTCCATGGACATAAAATTCAAATTTATATTTAAGAATTTTGTTTAGTGCTAAGAATGAAATCTTGTTTTCTACTTCTTAAAAATAATAGTAATAATAATAATGAAAAGCGTAAGATTCTCTCTTAGGAAAATATCAATTTTGAGCTTGTGTTCAAATATCCAAGGTAATTCTAAAACAATGAACTTAACTTATGGCCGATAGTAAAAAAAAGGACCAAAAACATAAGAAGGTAAAACGAATCAAAGAAAAAAACATAGAGTCCTTGCTCATCATCTTGCTCAATTACGTAAGGGACTTGTAGTTCTGCAAGAACTTGAAAATGCTCCAAATGCTCCTTGTTTAAAAAAGAAACCCTTGGATTAGAAATAACAATCCCAATTGTTTTACTTTATCCATACAAACAGCCTTAAGATTGCTTATTCATTAACCAACTACTACTTACAAATACTTGTGGTTCTTAAAACTTAAAATTCTCCTTCGCATTTCATCAAATAGCTTATGTTCATCTTTCACTTTAGCCACAATTTTTACCACCAACCTAATAAAAAAGAAACAATAAGAACCCAGAAGAGAAAATCCATCAAATTTCCCATTAAATATTTGTACGGTAGAACAAACACAAATATCGGAAAAAGGAAACAAAAAACGCACTTGTGATTGCGATTGAAAGGCACTTCCAGATGTGTTTTGTCGATTTCTTCCTACAGCTACCCATTAAAAATTTTCAATTCCTTAAAGAAACAAAAACTCCATCTAACAATTATACAGGAACAAAATAACTCACAAAAAGAGAGCTTCTCCCAACTGAAAAGGATGAGAAAAGGAATGGATTCTCATTTAGTTGTTTTTGTACCTCTGCATTATGTGGATTCACATGGATATTTTCTAGATTTTGCATCAAACGGATGAGGGAGGAGAAGCATCGAACAACTTGAGACGACGAACGAAGATGAATAGGGAAGAGGAAGAGACAGCAGTGGCTAGAGGTTGATTTCGACGGCGAACGTGTATCACAGCGGATGCGAGGGTTTTTGCGAGCGTTTGGTGAGCTCCTTCAAATGACACCAAGAGCATTTTCAAGAGAGAGAGAAAGTCGAGATCTACGGCGGCTGGAGCGTTTGCGAGAGAGAGGGAAAGTTGTGCTTTCACGAATTGGAGAGCGTTTGCCAGAGAGAGACTGCGTCAGCCAAAGCATTTGAAGGGTTTTTGCGAGTGTGTTTGCGAGAGGAAGGGAAAGTGTTGCCGACGAAAGGGAATAATTATTTTTTTAAGAAAAATATTTTAATGACACAAAAATTACGTTGTTAATTAACGACGTAAAATTTGTGTCAAAAAAAATTAAATAACGACGCAAAAAATGTGTTATTAAAAATTCTGCATTTTATATTTTTAATGATACATTTTACTCCACCCCATCCTTTTTTTATTTTTAATGACACAATGTCTTGATTAGTAGTGTCATTAAAATCCATTTTTCTAGTAGTAGATATAAATGATCGTGTAAATTATCTTTAACGATATTACATATGTGTGTCTGATCATGTATGAAAATATAAACGATAAAAAACGATCATCATACACGATACTGTATATTACCATATATAAACGATAAGGTAAAAAACAATAAAAGATGACAAAAAAGTTTAGATATAGACGATCATGTAAAGTAGCTTCAACTATCGTATATACAAGTATAAACGATCATTTAGAAAAACTCTAATAACTCGTAATTATAAAAATATCATAAAAATGAAAGGGGCTATAAAAAGGTGAAGGAACTTGCTCAGACTTTTTCATTCATCATCTTCCTCGTCAATCGTTTATATCCTAGTAACTACTTCAACAGAACTGTCGCGATCGATGATTTGATTTGTATATAAAGAGGTTTGAATCTATATTCATTTCGATATATCTCCATCATCTATATATATCTGTCACTATCTATCTCGTATACAAAAAGGTCTAAATCTATATATATTTCGATCTATCTATATCTATCACGATCTATCCCGCATACGAAGACGTCTGTTTCTATACTAATTGTATATATTTTATTGTTTGTATTTCATTGAATAATTTATATTAATTTTCTTTTTTACAAAAAGATGGTGAGCAAGAAGCAACAAGCATGTAGAAAATCAATAAAGTGTAAAGTAAAGACAAAAGAAAGAAAAAGAAATAAAGGTAACAGACTAGAAAAAGAAATAAAGGTAACAAACTAGAATGTGAATATCTGTCTGTATAACATTGTATATTTGGGTATATTTTTCTGTATAGCGCTCTGTATTTGTAAATTTGTTAAAACTTAACCTTGTTTGAAACATACTGTTTATTATGTCTTTCAACAGGTGAAACACTATCCAAATGACATTATTATGGAAGATGAACAAAAAAACCTTAAAATTACTGTATACTACAATTTAGAAAACATTGAATCAGATCAAGTCCAAAATAGACCAAAGAATTCTTTCTCTAGTTTTGACAAACAGTCCTTTTGGTCAGTTCTTTAACATTAAAATAGCCAAAATATCCACACAATTCATGAATTTTCTATTAAGAAAATAATGCCATACAAAAAACACTAATATCCTTGCTTTCAACTTCAATGGACATATAGTAGAATTTGGGCTGAAAGAATTTTGTTTTGTGACTGGACTAAAAGGTCAGAAATTTTTTGAGTTAAATCTAGAAGAAAGAAAAGAAAATGGTTTGAAAAATGCCCTTTTCCGTCATGATGACTTTATAACAAGAAGAGATATAGAAAGAACTTTCAAAGCGTTATGCAACGTGGAAGACTCATTGTGACTGGACTAAAAGGTCAGAAATTTTTTATGCCATTTTTCTTTTCTGAGTTTCTTTTAGAAAAGGGTTTTATGCCTAATAGCTTGAAGAAAAAAACCAATCATATATATATTTTCGCATTTTTGTATCATTTTTGTGAATAAATTAGTTTTTTGCTCAGTTTTTTTTGTTTTGTAATTTGCTTTATCTACTTGAGGAGAAATTGTTAAAAGAAAGAGAAGGATATGGGCAAGCAAGGGCCTTTTTATCACTTTGGAGTTACAATTGCTAGTTTTTCAAACTATAATCGACAACATATTGAGTCTAAGTTTCAATTCCATCATCTTCCCATTTCTTTTGAGGTTTTTACTGAACCCAAATATAAAGTTTGAACTGTGTTATGTTTGTATTAATTCCCCAATGACATCAAAGAAAACTATCTTTTAGTGAAGCCCACACTGTATTCCCTTATAATGCTGGCATGTTTTGGTTTTGAATTAGTGTCTCAATGAGAATTAGTTTTGTACTTGAATTTCTTGTCGATTGTCTCCATTATATTTGGCGTCTCCCATGGAAGTATCTCTGTCAGTGCTACAATTTTTACATTGGAACAAGCATTTTCAAATAAAGTATATGTGTGTATATTAATACATAATTATATAACAAATAACTACTTTCGAAGATGGTTGAAATATCTACAATAGAACCTAATATAGAAAGATATGAGGATGAAATATAGGAGAAGAGAAAAATCAATTGAAGAACATGAAGATGAAACCGTTTCTGCACATGGTAACTTTAATTTGAGGATTTAATTAAACTGCATTAGATGACCGAGAGTTCTGTGAGTGCTCAATTTTATTTTGCTTTCTGCTTATATTGGTTTGAAGTTTTGTTTTGCATTGTTTTCTATAATTTTTTTTAATAAATGTGGACGTTTTTATTCCATTCCAAAAGCTGCCTTATTATTTTCACTTGTTTCTGCAATCCAGCGAGAGTTTTATTTTGAAGGAGGTGCAATGGTTTTGGCTGATGGAGGTGTTGTTTGCATTTATGAGTTTGACAAAATGAGATCAAAGGATAGGTAACCTAAAAGGATTTAGTCAGCTGTTGATTAGTGAAATTACTCATATCGGTTTATTTAGCCTTCTTTAAATTTCAACTTCGAGAGTTTTTTTTACAAGATTACACTCTACACATGGATTTGAATTCTGTATGTTTCTTTTGTAATGTTTGTACTTGGAGAAAGAAGATGAACAAATAAAAAAAAATTAAAGTAAAATAAAACATCAAAAGATGAATAAATAATTTTTTTTTTTTTTTTTTTTTTAACTTTAACCTTCTTTGTTGATATTTGCAGACTACCATGGACCTCCGAAGGTTAACTGTAGGGAAAAATCCCATGAGCCCATCTAAGTGGAAGGAAGAGCACGTAAGACTTATCTTTTTCACACGAGGCTACTATCTCCTCATTTCTTTGTTCTTTCATTTTTAAGTTTTTTTTTTGTTCTTCCTATTAGCTTTCATCAAGTAGGAGAATTTAAGAATGAGAAGTTAGAAGTTAACCTCTTTTAGACTCTATCAAAATCTCTTACATTTTAACTTAATAAGATTGGCTTTTTTTATGATTCTTTTGTGTTGCTTCTTTCTTTCTACTCTTGTTTGTGGTATTATTTTCTTATAATGCCTCCATGATCTTTTTTTCCTTTTTAAGGAACTTGCACTAAATATCTGACTATTTTGGATGTTTGAAGTATCTTGTAGTGTGTTTTTTAAACCCGAGCTGTTCAATGCATTGGTAAAGTAATGAACTTGTATTATGTTATTGATCATAAGTTCACATTTCTTTTCTTGCTTTAGTCTAGTATGGGTTTGATTTCTTTTTGAAACTATTGATGCACTTAGATAGGAAGTGAATTTTTGTTTTCAGAATCCTTGCTCTATTGCATTATTCTATAGTATCTAGGTTTATGTTTGCGTAGGTCAACATAGAATTCGTGGAAATTTTAGCATTCAGGTGTGAACTTACACTTAATCAATAACATTTAAATGGTTGGTAGAATTTGGATATCATATAAAGCCATAAATTCTTCAACTAGCCTCTTAAGATTGCATGTTTAATGTCTTCAAAGACAGAAGACATTCAATTCTTTTCTTCTTTCTCCTAAGGTTTGTTGCCATTTTTTAAATGATGTTGTTCTTTGATCATTCTCTTGAGTTTTTAAGAATGTTATCCATTATTGCAGACTGGGTTGATTAAATGTCATTTTGTTTGTGATCCGAGTTGCACCTCTTCTGGCTAGATCTAATTTGCTCATTACCAGGGATATAGAGTGGGCAACTAAACTCCTAGCATCATCTTAAGAACGCAAAGAATGCTTGTGTAATTTGATAGATCCTTTTGTTGAATTGTGTTTCCAGCCTTTTAACTTTCCGTTTTTTTTAGCAAAAATCATGTTGATGATCAAACACACTTTTCTCATTTAATGGTATCTTGGCAACCCCTCCCCCTTCTTCTTTGTTGTTGGGTTATAATTGGTTTATTTATACATTCTATCTATATATTGGACACCAACTTCACATTGTGAAGAAAGCCTTGAATTTCACCTTTATTATATATGAATGAGCTTACACCCCACTCCTCTCTATATGATAAATTTTCAGTAAAAGGATTTGAATGTTTAGGGATGATAGAAAATGAGATGAAATCTTCTCTAAATAATCTTCTACTTCTTGTTTCAGTTTTTTGGTATTGTAACTTGGTTGTATTTGTTGTTTAACTTGGTTAATTAGTGATATAGATCTATTGTTTGTTTGGTTCTAAGTTTCTTCTCATGAATTCAACTTGCTTTGTTTTCTATTCGTAATTTGGAATCCAATTACTTGCTTATGGTTTGGAATTTTGCTTTGTTATGCCTCTGTGTGAAAACATTACTTGAATTACTACCTGAGACTGATGCTTGAGTTGTTACAGTAAAGGAGTGTGTTATCATGAACTAGGTGGAATATCGAGTTGAAATGTATGTCATCTACCTTCTTTTACCGATATAGAGATGGATAGGTAGTGGATTAGTAGGATTTAGACTTTCTTGTTTGAGATACACGATCATTGTTTATGATTTTCTTTACTAGTGCTTATACTTATTCTTATTCTTATTATTTAGATTTTTAGACTCTATGTTGAAAATTACACTATATCTACATATGGAAATTAATTGGTTTTGTTTTATTTTCTTTTGTGTCCATAGCCTCTTAGAATGATTTTAAAGACATGCTTGAATAGTTTTGAGAAATTATTTTCCTCCATTGAATTTTGAGTTATTGAGTCAAATAACGTCTTTTCTATTTATTTAATGGTTCAAGTCAACACAAAATGTTGAATTACATTACAAAGTTATGTGAGAAAGTAAATAATTTTTAAAAATAAATGACATATCCAAATGATCATTCATTAGCAAACGTATGTGCATACGTGAACCACATATAACAATTACATCTTTGTTTCATTTATCGTGGTATTGTTGGTTTATCCCAAACTTCCATTTTGTAGTTTTACAGTTTGTTGTGGTGGACGTTGTTTATTCTTGACTTCCAATGATTTATATTTTGTGGTGTGGTGATATTTTTTTATCTATCACTAAAAGACTAAACCATGTGACGAATTTGAGAAATTTGAGATGTAGATTTTTTTTTCAACATTCTAGTATGACTTAATTGATAGAATGTTTTCACTTAATTTATGAAATCATGATTTCAAATAATGGAAGAATAAGGGATAAAGTAAGACATTATTTCAAATATTTATTAAGATCTAAAATATGGTCACGGTTTTCTAAAAGGATACAGTGGAGTGCTAAGGCCTCCATAGGAATGACTCCCTAATTTAATTATAGTTTTTGTTTTTCATTAGATCTTTTTCTTTATTTTTGTATCCAATCACAATGTACAAAGTCATTATCTTATTTTCTTTTTTTAAAATCATTCAACTTCTAGGATGTCCTTCAGATGTGCAAAATGCTATATGCTTTTTCATATTATATAATTACTAACACAATTTTCGTCTATATTGGTTAAAATCATAAGCTTCCAAGATCTGATTCAAAATGATATATTTTGAACCCTTACAAGCTTGTGGGCCAGTGGGAACAAAATAAAAATTGGATTCATTGGTAACATGGGGTTGATTTTATTAATCAAACAATAAACAGAAATAAATAGTGCAAAAGTAAAATGCAAGGAATTAAAACGAGTGAGGGTAGGCAGTGTTGGAAGATTCGTTCAAAGAAAATAGACTCAAGGATAAGAATTAACGAGGTTGATTATTATCATTAGCAGAGGATAATTCACAAGTTTAGTAAGTTGTAATTGATATTTTTTGTCGTTCTTGTATAGAGAGCATGTGTACAATTGGTATAGTTGTGTATTTCGTGATTGCTTTGTATGTTGTTTGATGGTCATTTAAATGTGGGCTAACTTACTCGTACATATTTGTATGCTCACCCCATTAGATTTTTTATGTGTTGAAATGAGCAATGCTACATTAGTGATGCTAAAACAGGGACTTGGAGAAAAGATTGATTATTTTTTATTGTTGTGAAGATTTTGAGTTGAATCTACAAGTATTGTTGCTTATACTTCCCGTCTTGAATAATTTATCTACGTTAAAATAGTTCAACTCGCTTTTTGCGTACTATTGTTGTTTTTAATTGATTAATTTTCTATTAGATTCCCCGTTAGATTGATCCTAATAAAGCTATCAAAAATTCAAGTAACTTTGTGAAAGTGATATAGTAACGGTTCAAGCAAACAAGCGTACTTAATCGAGCTTTTAGATTTACTAAATTTGATAAAAAATTCATTAGTTCCTCAAACTAACGAAGGCTCAAAATTAGAATTTATCGAAATAATTAAATGAAGCGTAGTATAATTTAGACATTTAAAAGTATATAAAACATGAGAAGGTAATGATAAGATACATAAGTGACATAGACCTCATATATTATTTTAAAGCTTATTTTGGTCAAAATGAATATAGTGAGGAATTGATTCTAACACCTTACATCTTTCCAATTCTAGATATGAAATTACATTCAATGCCCAATACTGATATTGTTGAACCTAAAGTGAATTACATTTGCTATACTAAGCAATTAGAAGGTTGAACTAGACCCAAGGTAGTTCCTGTTGCATATTCACACGATGCTTGGGCAATTTGATCCTTGAATATCAACTTTACATCTTTCAATCTTATTTCGTTGCATGGCCTTGCAGGGCTACACTCAAAGTTTATACCTACTTCAGTAGCTGACGTTCCATGGATGTCTTCATATCTTACATTACTAATCTTTACTCCAGAAGCCTAATATATTCATATTATATGTATATATATTACTGTTACAACAGTTTGAAATAATAACGATGGAAAAGAAAGAAAGAAAATGAAATCTCCAAAAAAACTTTGAAGCAAATTATAGTAAACAACTAATTTTGAAGTTATGTAGTAAAAGTAATTACTATTACATGAGGTGGAATTGTTTTTAATATCTTGAAATAATCTTGAATGGAAACTTTGAAGCATAAAATAAAGTTGAGTTACAATTCAGTTTTTGAAAACTTTTATAACGTATAATAAAGTCCATAAACATCTAAATTTAAAGACGAGTAGTTAATTACATTTATAATTTTGTACAATTATATATTATATTTCTTAACACGTGATTTTTTTTTAAAAATTAACACCATACATTCATACATATATATAATATATATAAGTAATACTTGGATCCGATATGTTTATGCACTATCATGTATGTTACCTCTAACATAAACAAAATATTTAAATAAGAAAAATAAAAAATTTTCACCAAAAAATTATGATTTAAGAATTTGATAAAGAATTAAAGAATGCATTAAATTTCTTTTGATATATGGTTTGAACATTTATGATCGGAATGAATGAGGAAATGGTTACCTGACCGGGGCAGCCTTGGTTATGTGGGCAGTAATTTTGATCAATGATGAGAGGGTTGTTGACATTGTCAAAAACAATGTGTTGAAAAAGAATGTTCTTTGCAAACCCATTGCTGGGCCTTCCCCAAGATTTAATCCTCACTCCATTCATTGTTCCGTTGAAATGAGCTGTTTTTAATGTCACATTTTCCACTCCAGCCTCTTCCCACCATTTCCCCAAACTCCCAATGCTACAACACAAATTTCACATTCCCACTCACTTTGTCATTGTAAGTGCAAAGATAACATTAACACCCGTAAAATGTTATTTACAATTTAATTAAAATTTGTAAGAATACCTCTTAAAAATCAAGTATAAAGGATTATTATGAGAGACACTCATTTGATTTTTTTTTTTTTTTTTTTTTGTCATTTATCCCTATAGCTTACCTGATTCCATGTCCAGGTCCACATGCAAGTCTTTCCATCCATAAATGGGAAGTCCCAGGGCCAATTGAGATGCAGTCGTCCCCGGTGCGAATGTTTGAATTGAGAATGGTAACATTTGATGATCTCTCCACATGAATGCCATCAGTGTTGGGGCTATTGCTGGCAGCTAAGACTTTCACTCCTTGAATCTTCACGTCTTGACAGTCATACACAACAATGTGATACATTTGGCTGTTAACTGAAGATAATCCATTGATCAATATATTCTGTGAATCTGAAACTTCCAACGTCTGGAAATTAGAAAACAAACAAAACAACATTGATTATTATTAATGATAGATAAAACCCTAAAAAGGAATATTCAAATTTTATTTAAATTTGCATACTGTTGCGCCAAGAGAGCAAGTGTTGATCCCTGAGTTTTTGCAAGCCCACAAGGTAGTTCCTTGGCCATCAAGAATGCCACCATAAATGGAAAGTGCATTTATACGTGAGAAAGAAATCCAGGTTCTTGATTTGGCCAGAACCTTAAAATTCGAAGAAGCCACAAGTGTGCCGTTGATGAGAAAGGTGATAGAATTATAGTTACAAGGTCCAATAAAGTTACCACTTTGAACGTAGAATCTTCCTTTGGGCACATAAACGGTAGACGCAACTGTAGAGGAGCATGCACGAGCCCATGCAGACTGCAACGCATGAGAGGCATCGGTCTTACCATCCGGCTTGGCTCCAAGATTGACGATATCAAACGTCAATCCACCAGCAGCAGCAGTCAAGGCGTGCTTCTTTAACAGAAGAGCAAGGAAAATTATAACAACAACCATCATTTCAAATCTTAAAAATCTACAAAGGGATAGTCTTTTGCCAAAGTATGGGAAAAATAAAAAGGGCTGTGAAGGCATATTTATAAACTCATAATAAGACAAAATACTTGCATGTTGGCCAATTTACAACTATTTTCTCGGTCCCAACTTAGTTTATAAATATGCCTTCATAAAAAATTTGTAGGAAAACATAAAAAATAAATCTTTAGGTGCAGCCCAACTAATATACATAGAAGGATCATAGAAGGATAAAGGTAATGAGTAATATTTTTAATGTTAATAATCAAGTCCATTACAAAATTTTAAAATAAAGCAAATTCTATCAATGAGGTAGTTTACCGGTCAGTAGACTACTGCCAGTGATATAGTATGTCGATGATTGACTATGAAAGTTTGGATATCTCAATTTTGCTATTATTTTGCAAAGGATGTAGCCTAGCCTAGGCTATAAATACCTTTGTGTAGTCCACGAGTTATCTAATTAGTAACTGTTATTTTAAGAACTTTTTACATTTTACAAAAAAAAAAAGTTAGATTATTAATTTATTACCATGTGATAAACGAATGGGATATAGGCACAAATAGGTAGAGCCATGACTACACCGAATTATTGTGCTATATTTGTCAATAATTTTGGTTTGCTTGCGTTTCTTAAATAAATGTGTGCATTTTCCTTTAAACTAACCAGGCAACAAAAATAACATTTAAAAATATATAAAGGAATAGTTTGCTGCATGACAAACTATTATAGGATAATTTGGAGGATGCAAAACATATGAGAATTTATTTAATACTACAGAGTAAGGGAGAATTTTCCATACTACCTAATTTTCATCGTACACTACAAATATGATAGCAGTAACATTTAAGAATAATGTGTGGTTCATAAAAGAAATTGACATGACGTGTTAGGTTATAAATGTGCGTTCGATCACCAAGTGTATATATCTTGAATAATAGTGGTGTAAGTGTTTTTTTCATGAAATTAGTTAGGAAGTTGAGTTTAAAAGTGGTTAGACATTGACCAAAATATGGCTCACTTAAGATAGAAGAGGTAAATATGAAGTGACGTTGGGAAATGTAATTGATATATGAGGAGGAGGAGGAGTGTTGGACAATGATGGGAAGTATAATTGTCCAAGGAAATGAATTACCAAATAGAAAAACTCCTTTTTAGGAATGAAACATAATTTCACGTCTCTCCCACCTAATTAACCCTCTTTTGGGCTATCACATCTCTTCTTTTGTTGTGTATTATTCATTAGATTTCTAGTTACATTGATGATTACTTTTTTGTCGTTAAGGTTGGTTCATGGAATGATAATTAGGACCTTTAGTTAATCAAAGCTAGACATTGTCATAAGATCTTTTTGTTCATTGTATGGAATATACATTTTTATAAAGTATGGAAATAAACAATCATATACTTCTCCACTAACTCTTTTATTTTAATATAAATTTTTTATGAGTTTCAAAATGTTATAGTTTTAGTTGGGTATGTTTTGCGCTTTCATTTAGTTGTTGGGGCTATATTTGACTTACTTTTTGTAACTTAACTATCCTCTATTTAATTACTTGTTCAATAGATCTCCTATTTTATAGGAAATATTGATCTAGACATCACAACGAGCCCAACACAATGAAAATCACTCAAAGTGAAGCTAAAGCAAGCAAGAACGGACCAAGAAACGTTAGAGTGGCATTTTTTAAATAATCAAAAGAAAAGCGCCACAATACCAAAGGATGGCACTTGAAGGCAATACCCATAAAAACACGAAGTGTCGCGACACCCAAGTCAAGGGCCGTAGATGTAAGCTCTCATTTTATTCTCCTTTTAATTATATTAATTTTTCCTAAGTTGTGAAAAACAAGTAGAATCCAATTGTAAATTCTTTATGGGTTGAATCATTTTGATGAGAAAATTTTAGAATCAATTTTATTTTGGTAATGATTTGGAAACTTTATTAGGTATTCAAAAAGAATGAAGATAAGGGTAAAAAGTGAGTTTAATTTGAAGGAAGGGGCATTATGGTCATTTTCTATTTATTATTACTTTTTTAAAAAGAAAGAAATCGGGAAATTCTTTCGAGCACGTAACCCCTCTTCTCGAATCTTTTCCCTTCATCGACTCCTTCCTCTCGTTGTCATCTCTCCCTATCTCTCTGTCATTCTCTTCCGCTCACCATCCCTCTCCATCACCATTGCTAAGTTGCACATCCGCTCATTGACGTCCCGTGAACACCATCATTGCCACCGTGCCATTGTTGTCCTGCTTACCTTGTACCATATCTTAAAATGTCACGCCATCACCCAACCAACCGAAGATCAAGTTAGCCACGGTGTCCATGTTTCTTTCAAATCCACCACTTAGAGTAAGATTCTCAAGGTTCGAGGTTGTCTTTTTAGGTCATTTGGAATACCCATTAAGTTTATGCTTGATTTTAACATTACATATTATATTTTAATGCTAGATTTGAATTTTAGAATAGCTAACCGATGGTCGGTGGGTCTATGTGCACATATGAGCATGGTTGAATCAAGGTTGTTACTGTAGAAGGTACTAAATATGCATGAGCTCAGTTTGGTTCTGTTTTTCCATGTGGATATGGGTCACGTGTGGACTATTTTGGGTCATTTATTTAATATTCTACCATGGTTGGATTGAGTACAGGTTTGTAGGCATTACTTTTGATTTATAGTATTATGTGATGATAACGTTTTAATTATTATTTCATTATCGATGCATATTTACACATTTTTTAGAGCATGTTTTACGAGCTTTTACTTCTAAAAATTTTCCACTCACTGGGTTGGATTGGGTGGAGGTTGTTACTGTGTAAGGTTCTTGAAGCTCACTAAGAGCTCAATGACTATTGCTGAATATAAGAAGAAGTATAGAGAACTATCTAAGTACGCCACTAGTGTGATTGAGGATGAGGATGAAAGGTGCAAGCGATTTGAAGAAGGATTACGAGAGGATATTCGTACTCCTATAATAGCTTGTGCATAGTGGATTGATTTCTCCAAATTAGTAGAGACGACTGCTTGTCGTGCCAACCCAACGGTACCAAAAACTTAGACTTGTTGCCAGCTAATTTAGCTTTGGAGCTTAAGAGAATCATGTTGTTGCTTACGTTGGTATTTAAATCTACTTGAAGAGTCATTAATCATGGTCATTGCATAGATACTCTCTATGTATCTCTTCATCATGTAACTTCTAAGTCCTCGTTGAGTGCAAATTTTTCTGTTGCTTGTCCAAGTGTGAGCGAAACAATAGGTTTATATGAGTGATCCAGAGTTGAACACAGAGAATTGATATCAAAACTTAGATCTAGGATTCACTAGGGGTTTAGGCAATATAAAATGAATAACCTATACAGTGTGAAAGAATGTAAATTTAACTCTGTCTACTTATCTACACTAGAGAATCTGTAAAGAAAAATTAAGATGGATGCGAGATGAAATTGTGAACTAACTTGTATAAAAGAAGGGGGTGAAGGAAAGTCTGTGCATTACCAGGCGATTAAGCAATAAGAGAATCTTGATGCGATATAACTAAGTTGACCAGCTTATGACGAAGGCGAGCACCTCTTGGTGTCTTCAAACGTCACACTTGCTCACCTCTCGGGATCCAAATGACCAAGCTGTCTTAAACTAGTTATACCTAGAACGCTTCACTTACAAGACTTATAGAGCTTCTCATTTAAGGGTGACAACCTCTAGACACCTAATACCCATACTTGTTCTCCTTTGGAGACATAAATGATGGAAGTTATCTCACCAAGGTGGAGTTTGTCTCCAAGCTCCTCCTCGCGTGTTAGCCATATCCTTGCTACTTACCTTCTTTGGTAGATGGCGATATACACTGTCCATGTGAACTTTTTTCGTTTTCAAAATTATTCTATAGAGTGTAAATATTTTACTGGTCTTTTATATTTTTTTTTTAAAAAACCCATTTACTAGTAGAGTAGTAATATGAATAATAATAATTATTATTATAACGAATGAATTTGAATGTAGACTTAAACTTTGCCTAGAATACTTTTGAATGTTTTTCATTTCTTATTTTGAATGGATTTGTATGTAGTCATGCATTTTACACAAATTTAGGTTTCATTTATTTGAGGTAAAAAACACTTGGACTTCACTTGTTTGTTTGATTATAAAATTTTTTAAAAATTAATATAACATATTTAGATCATTTACATAAATATGACATTTGTTTAGTGCAAATTTCAATTTTAGTAGAAAAGGAAAGAATGAAAAATATTCTAAATTATGAAAAAAAAAAAGCAACTTGGTGACCTAACCAGGAAGTTAGGTCGGGTCGGGTTGAGTTGGTCCATGGACGTTTAACTGACAGAGTTCAATTTTTACTGATTCAAGGTCTTTGGATTAGTCCTTGATTTACTTCTAATTCGATTGATGTACGCCCTTATTAAGAACTCCATTGTCTCTTGACTTTGAGCTATTCTCTCCATTTTCTGAAACTTTTTGTTGATTGAACTCTTTTTTAAAACATTCATTCTCTCTTTTTTTAAAAAAAGAAATGAGGAGTGTAAAATGCATTTGCATATGGGTAGAATACAATGGTTATTGCCTAAGGATTAGGTGGAAGAGGAGACGACATGTCGTAATGTGAAAAGGACAAAATTAGTAATTTCTTCTCCGTTTTATCCTCCACCTCTTGCGCCCTTCCACATTTTCCGTTCTATTTTCTTCCATTTTTTCCTCTCCTTATTTGTTCCACTTTCTCAAATGACAGTCCTACCCCCTCCCGTACTCTCTCTTTTCTTTTTATCCAATTCCAAATTTTTCAAACTAAACCAAATTGATTTTACACTCTTTGAGTCTGTCATATATAATATGATAGTCTTTTTCAATTTATCTCATAATAATGTTTCAAAATTCCATGTCAAATACTCCTTTCCATGAAAATACCTCTTCCAAAATTATATAAAAAATATCTGTTTTTTTTTTTTTAAATAACTTTATAGTATTTATGATTTTGAAAGTAATTTTAAATTTTTATAATTAATTAATATATTGTATCTACATATTTGCAGTTTCTTTACTTTTCAATTTTTTATAATATGAATTTTCGTCCTCTTGTATGAAATTATATTATTAGAATAATTTCAAGTTAACTAAGAACCATTCAAATCTTGGTTCTATCAGTCAATTTCATAGTTGATGTTAGATAATGATTTAACTCACTAGAACATAATTTGACATTTGGCTAGGGTTGACCTGGACAATCATGTGCTTTGAGTTGAGCCATGTAAGGGAACATGTTATTTGCTGTTTATTTGATTGAATTGGACATTGTTCAAGTCAATCCTCTCTTGTAGAAGTATTTTCGTTTTAAGATGGTATTCTTCACCTATATCTTATTATTTTTTAGACTCTGTCACTTCTATCATTAATGTTTGATATTATTAGTATATCTTTGATCTAAAATCAACCATAATTTAAAAGAATATTTGGGATGATTTGCAAAAGTAGCTTGTTAATCAAGCTAAGTATAAGTATAATAGTTATAAATAATAATAATAATAATAATAATAATAATAATAATAATAATAAAAGTATAATAATAAATAATAAAATAAAATTGGGGAAGATAGCACAAATATTTGAAATATGGAGAAATTGAAAAAAATATTAAAGGAAATAATGGATGAAAAGGGAGAGGTTGAAAGCATGATGATGATGATGATGATGATGATGATGATGATGATGATGATGATGATGATGATGATGAAATGCTGTGTGTGTTGAAGGCAACAGAAAGTATGGGGGATTGGAGCAATTGTGCATCATCACACAAATTGGAGCAACAGAAAGTATTGAATTGCAAGAATTAAGAATGGAGAATAGAATTCTTACGAAATAAAAATACAATAATCAAAATATTACAATTCTATCTAATTTGAAAGATATGAGAAAGATATTATGTACAAATATATATTGAGAAATTATATTATATGTAAAATATGAAAAGGAAATGAAAATAAAATTATTTTCTAAGAACATAAATAATGTATCAAGTTTATAATATTTGACTGCGTTTGAGACCTCACCCATTTTTATATATAATTTTTTGCAATTCGCATGAAAAATATTAAAATATTCTAAAAAAAATATCTAATGTCTATTAAAGATCATCTACATGTATTCTGTTAAAATGTTCCATCATAACTTGCTATATAGCAATTTATTTTTCTTTTTTAAAAAATATTTTAGATGTGTGGTGAAAAAAAAAAACATAAAAATAGACGATGCTTGAAATACACTTTTTAAGTATTATCCTTATAGTAACATGCAACACATGTAGGACTATTAAACCCCCTCCCCAAAAGATCACTAACTATAACGAAAGAGAAAGAAAAGTCTATTCGCGAATGACCACTTTAGAGTTTAAAAAGAAAATCAACCAAATGAATAGAAGTAATGAAAAAAAAATAAAATTTTATTAAAATTACTAAAATTATATTTTATACTTCATTAGTGATGTTTTAATGTAAGTTACAAAATTCAAATATCAACATATCGTATATTATTGATATAGGTTTAGATACGATTAAAAGTTGGTTTCACTTTTTTAATTTGAGAGCAACGAAGAGAACTAAATTAAATTAATCGGTTTTATAAATAAATAACCCATACCATTGACTTTCATGTGTTATTTTGACTATTCTTTGTTTTGTTCTAAATATTCTGGATTGAGCAATTTTGCTATTTTCATACCAGAATTGGGTCTATATAATTTCTTTATTTTATAGATTAAAATTAGACATCTTTTGTTAACACTTTTCTCGATACCAAACCTACGATGTCTATAATAATTATTAGTCCTTTTTCTAAATAACAAATATAAATGCACCATAATATATAATTAATATTGAATATAATTAATATTAATTGTTAGGATTTATTTTCTAATATAAATACACACATTCGATTTGGTTTAGTTTAGCAATTAAAAAAAAAAAAGAATTTGTCTTCCAATCCAGTCTATCAATGTAATCGTCAATTTAGGTAATCTTCGATTGAAGGGGAGGTGATGAAGATGACAGGTGACTGAAGCGGCGTGACCAACCGCAGGCCAACGCAGTTAGCGAAGATTGTTTACGATCAGGAATTCTTACTGCGACCAACAGAATCAACGAGATAGAATGCTTGAGCAATTGATGGCGGGGAAGCCGAAAGTAAGTCCCTGGATGCATCCTATCCCGGAGAATCAGCAGTAGTTGCATGGTCAGATCAATCCAGGTCATTCAGACAAAGTCGGGTGACGTCGTCTTCCTTAAAGAAGAGATTACCAAAAGAGGCTTGAAGACATTGTCAGACATATCTTTTCAGCTTTTCTTTAATTTGCATATCAAACAGTACATATCCGTTTCCATTGGTTTGGTTTATTGTTGCAATAAAAAATATTTGAAATCGACGATTAAAACATTGATGAAAAAAATCAATTATTTTAATTTAAAGAAAATATTAATAAAATACTTACATAGGAATAGTTGATTTCAACCAATAATTAACAAATCATAAAATGATAAATCGAAGGAAATAGAAGATTTGTAATTATAATAAACCATATAGTTCGACAATAATGATGGATCAAATTACAAATTTAGAAGTATAGTTGTTACAAACACCATAGTTTATGTCATTTTACCTCAATTATTTTTATTTTTTTCGACTCAACATACTACACGGAAAGCTTTAAAAGGGCCAAGAATTTACCATCATTCAAACTCCTTATCCTGAGTGCTTTATTATTATTTTTTATTTTTCCTTTTGAGTTGTTTATCTTCAAAATCTATATATATTATTTTAATTTATTTGTTTTATTTTGAAGAACCCTAAACTTCAAATTATTTTGACATAATGAGAAGGAATTAAGGCACACATTGCGTAAGGGTTCAACATTTTTTTTCCTCCAAAACGAAAAAAGAAAGAAAGAAAACATGTGAGGCCATATTGGTCATTTCATTTGCCCACATTCAGTGATTAAAGCCATAAATAAAGAAAACTCCTTTTCAATCAATCCTCAATTTTCGAAGTTTTTTTTTTTTTTTTTTTTTTTTTTTTTTTTTTTTTTTTTTAAAATTTTAAAAAAGCATAAGAGAAACATCCTTTTAGACCTAAATTTTCCAACAAAGGAATTAGTTATATTTCTCCCCCCCTCTGTAGTCTATATAAACCCCTCAAAACCCATCCAATTTCCCCACCACAACACACCCACATTCTCAACTCTTTCGTCTCACTTTATTATGGCTCTTCACAAAACCTTATTCATTCTTTTCCTCTTCCTCACTTTGGCCTCGGCTTCCACCTTTAACGTAGTCGATTTCGGTGCAAAACCCAACATCGGAACCGACTCATCGCAGGCGTTCGAGGAAGCTTGGGCTAGTGCATGTCGTGCAACGACAGCCGTGTCCATTTATGTTCCAAAAGGGAGATTCTATGTGAAAAGTATAGCATTTGAAGGGCCTTGCAATAATAATGATATCACTATACGAATTGATGGGACGCTTTTGGCTCCATCAAACTATGCTGTGATTGCAAATTCAGGAAATTGGATCACTTTTAAACGTGTTGATGGTGTTAACGTGTTTGGTGGCGTTCTTGATGCCCAAGGATTTGGATTATGGGCTTGCAAGAATTCCAAAAGCTCTTGCCCCTCCGGAGCCACGGTAAATTAAATTTGTCCAAATATTATTTAGTCTCCAATTTTAACTATGTACTTTTAATTTATACACATATGACATATTACAATTTTTTATATAAAAATTTAGTTTATTTAAAAAAATGAAAAAGACTTTGAGCAGCGATTAGTGGACTAAAATTGAACCATATATATTTTAGCCCATGTTTTTTTTACGTAAGTTACCATTTTTATTTATTTCCTTCCACGGAGATTTTCTTTCTAATTATAAAACATTGTCAAATATTATTTTTTCCTCCTCTGGTGCAGTCGTTGGAATTTTCCAATTCAAAGAATATAATGGTTAGTGGCTTAACGTCACTAAATAGTCAAATGTTCCACATAGTAATCAATGGTTGTCAAAATGTGAAAGCACAAGGACTGAAGATATCAGCTGCTGGTAATAGCCCAAACACCGACGGCATTCACGTAGCATTATCCTCAACGGTTACTATCCTCAACTCTATAATTGGCACGGGCGACGATTGCATTTCAATAGGTCCTGGCACGTCGAACTTGTGGATTGAGAATGTTGCTTGTGGACCTGGACATGGAATCAGGTACTCAATTGAAAAAAATTAATAAAAGTTTAACCTTGACAATTAAAGCTAAGATATAACTTTTATTTGGTTATCAGCATTGGGAGTTTAGGAAGAGAAGTGCAAGAAGATGGTGTTGAGAATGTAACAGTTAAATCTGCTACATTCACAAACACACAAAATGGGGTCAGAATTAAAACATGGGGAAAGCCGAGCAATGGATTTGCAAGAAGCGTTATCTTTCAAGACATTGTAATGGTCAATGTGGAAAATCCTATCATTATTGATCAAAATTATTGCCCCGACAACAAAGGTTGTCCTGGACAGGTCAGTATGGATTTCCGTTTTAAAAAAGTTTTTTTTTTTCAATGCATGTTTATGCAAGCAATTTAGTTATCTAATCACAACTTTTTTTTTTCTATAGAATATTTCTTATCTTATTTATTCTTTTTGTATAATTAGGATTCTGGAGTTAAAATCAGCGATGTGACATATCGAAACATACACGGAACATCAGCGACGCAAGTTGCGATGAAATTCGATTGTAGCTCGAAATTTCCATGCAATGACATAACTTTGGAGGATGTGGAGTTGAGTTATAAGAATGAAGCAGCTGAAGCTTCATGTAGTCATGCTGAAGGAAGTGCTGCTGGTTTAGTTCAGCCATCAAGTTGTTTGTAGACAGGTCTTAGAACTATGTAATATATAATTTTATAATTATATTATAAGGTCCTCTAGGGTTAGCTAGGGATATGTTACCTGTCTTAGCATAGATAAGAATTGAAGTTCCAAGGTTGAGGTTATGGTACTAGCAAGTAGCAACCCACTATGGGGCGTGTTCGTTTCCAGAGTCAACATCGAGTTTTCTAGATTTTTGTTTAATTAGTTTAGCACCTTTGATCAACATTAATTAATCTACTAGTGTCGACCATTTTATTGCTATTTTAAAGGTGAATGATTTTTATTACACTTACCTATCTATTACTCGTTATTTTAGTGGATTGAAATAAAACTTGTTGTATGGTGTCCAATTTTAATCTCTATCAAACCCCGACGATCTATACATAGCACACAGATCCATGACAATAAGTATATTGGAATTCACGTTGAAATTGTTAAAATCATTTTTGCTATTTAAATATTTATATATAATTTTAGACTTTTAAAATCAATATAATTATAATACTATCGAAATTAATTTGAATGATTAAAAAAATATTTTATAATGATTTTGAAATCGTAGAGAAAACAATTTCAACCATTCTAAAACCACTTATAAACATGTCCAAATTAAACAGGGACAACAAATTTGTCAAAAAAAAAGTGTTTTCTAAAAACCATTTTTTAATATTACAATTAATATAGAGATAGAGTATAAAACTATTTTCTAATGGAAAAAATGTTATGTCAAATGATTGAATCTCACTTTTAATTTGTTCTATCATTTAATATTGGATATATTGATCACATATAATCGAGTGTATATAGATTAAGGAGGTTAATTAATTCATTAAGCATCGTAATAATCAAGCTTTGACTCTTTTAAACGAAAACATATTCTCAATCTCAATTGTATTTCTTTTTTAGATTACAAAATTTTAGAAGTATTTTAGTTATTGAATAATTGAAAAACATTTTTAGTTTGCAAGTCAAACTTTGTATACAAAATAAATTCAATAGATTTAGTTAGAAGCAAGGTAAACCAATGGAACTTGTGTGTGTTCCTTTTTATTCAAACTAAAATGGATTAGAAAACAAGAGAAAGATTGTGCATACAATATGCATATAACATGGGCAAGATTTCAGTATATTTTAATGTAGCCCATTTTTAGGGGATGCCATTGGAAATTCCTCTTAGTTATACCAATCGTGTATGCCAATATTTTCCGATAATGTCAGCTTCGATTTTATCGGTATTGTTGCCAACCATAAATTAAACAAAACTTTTAGAAAAAAAGCAAATCAAACTAATAGAAAAAATCCAAACTAATACTCAATAAGAAAAAGAAAATAGTGAATTGAATTTAGGGTTTTTTTATAAAAAAATTTAACAAACCGATAACATATTTACGAGGGGTCTATTCAATAACATAACAAAGTGGAAAATTATTTACACTCTATAGAACAATTTCAGAAACGAAAAATCCATAGACCCACCATGTGAAATACCAAAAATACCCTAATAAATGTGCGATTAATTGTCCGCGCGCCCGATTAATGTTAATAAACGATTATTAGACGCCATCATGTAGAATAATATACAATTGATACACGATCTTGTAAATTACCAAATATATATAAACGATAAAAAATAAACGCTAAACGATAACAAACGATAACGTTATTTTGATATTCATATATATTGCACCTACCCTTGTGTACAAGTTTCATTAATGTCTAATTTGATGGTCTCGTTAAAAATATAGGTTCACTGGCTAATTGAGTGCAGACACCGAAACAACAAGGGTAAATGATGAGGAATTTAAGACATACTGATATAGCTGTGCCGTTTATATAGAAATCAATCGGCATCTCCACCGACCAGCTGCAAATGTAGCAACAGTTAGTTAACCTCTATAAGAAGATAAATACGGCAGAATGTTGGTCAAAAAGTATATTCAATCAAAACAAGAAAAAGTGTAATGATCTATTCAGAATCTGTTCAAAGAAAAATTCAGCACTTGCATAAACAATGAATGATTAATGCAGAATACTATGTATGGTTAAATAACAAATTTAGTCGGTAAACTTTAAATCTGTAAGAAATCTAATAGACACAAAATTGAAAATCTAACGTTCAGGACTAACTTGAGCCTTTTATTTTAATATTTAGAAATCTTAGCACGTATGGTCCAACCAATAAACTATTTCCATGGACATAAAATTCAAATTTATATTTAAGAATTTTGTTTAGTGCTAAGAATGAAATCTTGTTTTCTACTTCTTAAAAATAATAGTAATAATAATAATGAAAAGCGTAAGATTCTCTCTTAGGAAAATATCAATTTTGAGCTTGTGTTCAAATATCCAAGGTAATTCTAAAACAATGAACTTAACTTATGGCCGATAGTAAAAAAAAGGACCAAAAACATAAGAAGGTAAAACGAATCAAAGAAAAAAACATAGAGTCCTTGCTCATCATCTTGCTCAATTACGTAAGGGACTTGTAGTTCTGCAAGAACTTGAAAATGCTCCAAATGCTCCTTGTTTAAAAAAGAAACCCTTGGATTAGAAATAACAATCCCAATTGTTTTACTTTATCCATACAAACAGCCTTAAGATTGCTTATTCATTAACCAACTACTACTTACAAATACTTGTGGTTCTTAAAACTTAAAATTCTCCTTCGCATTTCATCAAATAGCTTATGTTCATCTTTCACTTTAGCCACAATTTTTACCACCAACCTAATAAAAAAGAAACAATAAGAACCCAGAAGAGAAAATCCATCAAATTTCCCATTAAATATTTGTACGGTAGAACAAACACAAATATCGGAAAAAGGAAACAAAAAACGCACTTGTGATTGCGATTGAAAGGCACTTCCAGATGTGTTTTGTCGATTTCTTCCTACAGCTACCCATTAAAAATTTTCAATTCCTTAAAGAAACAAAAACTCCATCTAACAATTATACAGGAACAAAATAACTCACAAAAAGAGAGCTTCTCCCAACTGAAAAGGATGAGAAAAGGAATGGATTCTCATTTAGTTGTTTTTGTACCTCTGCATTATGTGGATTCACATGGATATTTTCTAGATTTTGCATCAAACGGATGAGGGAGGAGAAGCATCGAACAACTTGAGACGACGAACGAAGATGAATAGGGAAGAGGAAGAGACAGCAGTGGCTAGAGGTTGATTTCGACGGCGAACGTGTATCACAGCGGATGCGAGGGTTTTTGCGAGCGTTTGGTGAGCTCCTTCAAATGACACCAAGAGCATTTTCAAGAGAGAGAGAAAGTCGAGATCTACGGCGGCTGGAGCGTTTGCGAGAGAGAGGGAAAGTTGTGCTTTCACGAATTGGAGAGCGTTTGCCAGAGAGAGACTGCGTCAGCCAAAGCATTTGAAGGGTTTTTGCGAGTGTGTTTGCGAGAGGAAGGGAAAGTGTTGCCGACGAAAGGGAATAATTATTTTTTTAAGAAAAATATTTTAATGACACAAAAATTACGTTGTTAATTAACGACGTAAAATTTGTGTCAAAAAAAATTAAATAACGACGCAAAAAATGTGTTATTAAAAATTCTGCATTTTATATTTTTAATGATACATTTTACTCCACCCCATCCTTTTTTTATTTTTAATGACACAATGTCTTGATTAGTAGTGTCATTAAAATCCATTTTTCTAGTAGTAGATATAAATGATCGTGTAAATTATCTTTAACGATATTACATATGTGTGTCTGATCATGTATGAAAATATAAACGATAAAAAACGATCATCATACACGATACTGTATATTACCATATATAAACGATAAGGTAAAAAACAATAAAAGATGACAAAAAAGTTTAGATATAGACGATCATGTAAAGTAGCTTCAACTATCGTATATACAAGTATAAACGATCATTTAGAAAAACTCTAATAACTCGTAATTATAAAAATATCATAAAAATGAAAGGGGCTATAAAAAGGTGAAGGAACTTGCTCAGACTTTTTCATTCATCATCTTCCTCGTCAATCGTTTATATCCTAGTAACTACTTCAACAGAACTGTCGCGATCGATGATTTGATTT
Source organism: Cucumis melo (assembly GCF_025177605.1). Taxonomy (NCBI): domain Eukaryota; kingdom Viridiplantae; phylum Streptophyta; class Magnoliopsida; order Cucurbitales; family Cucurbitaceae; genus Cucumis; species Cucumis melo. Next base: position 40,019 of record NW_026123946.1, read on the forward strand.
GTATATAAAGAGGTTTGAATCTATATTCATTTCGATATATCTCCATCATCTATATATATCTGTCACTATCTATCTCGTATACAAAAAGGTCTAAATCTATATATATTTCGATCTATCTATATCTATCACGATCTATCCCGCATACGAAGACGTCTGTTTCTATACTAATTGTATATATTTTATTGTTTGTATTTCATTGAATAATTTATATTAATTTTCTTTTTTACAAAAAGATGGTGAGCAAGAAGCAACAAGCATGTAGAAAATCAATAAAGTGTAAAGTAAAGACAAAAGAAAGAAAAAGAAATAAAGGTAACAGACTAGAAAAAGAAATAAAGGTAACAAACTAGAATGTGAATATCTGTCTGTATAACATTGTATATTTGGGTATATTTTTCTGTATAGCGCTCTGTATTTGTAAATTTGTTAAAACTTAACCTTGTTTGAAACATACTGTTTATTATGTCTTTCAACAGGTGAAACACTATCCAAATGACATTATTATGGAAGATGAACAAAAAAACCTTAAAATTACTGTATACTACAATTTAGAAAACATTGAATCAGATCAAGTCCAAAATAGACCAAAGAATTCTTTCTCTAGTTTTGACAAACAGTCCTTTTGGTCAGTTCTTTAACATTAAAATAGCCAAAATATCCACACAATTCATGAATTTTCTATTAAGAAAATAATGCCATACAAAAAACACTAATATCCTTGCTTTCAACTTCAATGGACATATAGTAGAATTTGGGCTGAAAGAATTTTGTTTTGTGACTGGACTAAAAGGTCAGAAATTTTTTGAGTTAAATCTAGAAGAAAGAAAAGAAAATGGTTTGAAAAATGCCCTTTTCCGTCATGATGACTTTATAACAAGAAGAGATATAGAAAGAACTTTCAAAGCGTTATGCAACGTGGAAGACTCATTGTGACTGGACTAAAAGGTCAGAAATTTTTTATGCCATTTTTCTTTTCTGAGTTTCTTTTAGAAAAGGGTTTTATGCCTAATAGCTTGAAGAAAAAAACCAATCATATATATATTTTCGCATTTTTGTATCATTTTTGTGAATAAATTAGTTTTTTGCTCAGTTTTTTTTGTTTTGTAATTTGCTTTATCTACTTGAGGAGAAATTGTTAAAAGAAAGAGAAGGATATGGGCAAGCAAGGGCCTTTTTATCACTTTGGAGTTACAATTGCTAGTTTTTCAAACTATAATCGACAACATATTGAGTCTAAGTTTCAATTCCATCATCTTCCCATTTCTTTTGAGGTTTTTACTGAACCCAAATATAAAGTTTGAACTGTGTTATGTTTGTATTAATTCCCCAATGACATCAAAGAAAACTATCTTTTAGTGAAGCCCACACTGTATTCCCTTATAATGCTGGCATGTTTTGGTTTTGAATTAGTGTCTCAATGAGAATTAGTTTTGTACTTGAATTTCTTGTCGATTGTCTCCATTATATTTGGCGTCTCCCATGGAAGTATCTCTGTCAGTGCTACAATTTTTACATTGGAACAAGCATTTTCAAATAAAGTATATGTGTGTATATTAATACATAATTATATAACAAATAACTACTTTCGAAGATGGTTGAAATATCTACAATAGAACCTAATATAGAAAGATATGAGGATGAAATATAGGAGAAGAGAAAAATCAATTGAAGAACATGAAGATGAAACCGTTTCTGCACATGGTAACTTTAATTTGAGGATTTAATTAAACTGCATTAGATGACCGAGAGTTCTGTGAGTGCTCAATTTTATTTTGCTTTCTGCTTATATTGGTTTGAAGTTTTGTTTTGCATTGTTTTCTATAATTTTTTTTAATAAATGTGGACGTTTTTATTCCATTCCAAAAGCTGCCTTATTATTTTCACTTGTTTCTGCAATCCAGCGAGAGTTTTATTTTGAAGGAGGTGCAATGGTTTTGGCTGATGGAGGTGTTGTTTGCATTTATGAGTTTGACAAAATGAGATCAAAGGATAGGTAACCTAAAAGGATTTAGTCAGCTGTTGATTAGTGAAATTACTCATATCGGTTTATTTAGCCTTCTTTAAATTTCAACTTCGAGAGTTTTTTTTACAAGATTACACTCTACACATGGATTTGAATTCTGTATGTTTCTTTTGTAATGTTTGTACTTGGAGAAAGAAGATGAACAAATAAAAAAAAATTAAAGTAAAATAAAACATCAAAAGATGAATAAATAATTTTTTTTTTTTTTTTTTTTTTAACTTTAACCTTCTTTGTTGATATTTGCAGACTACCATGGACCTCCGAAGGTTAACTGTAGGGAAAAATCCCATGAGCCCATCTAAGTGGAAGGAAGAGCACGTAAGACTTATCTTTTTCACACGAGGCTACTATCTCCTCATTTCTTTGTTCTTTCATTTTTAAGTTTTTTTTTTGTTCTTCCTATTAGCTTTCATCAAGTAGGAGAATTTAAGAATGAGAAGTTAGAAGTTAACCTCTTTTAGACTCTATCAAAATCTCTTACATTTTAACTTAATAAGATTGGCTTTTTTTATGATTCTTTTGTGTTGCTTCTTTCTTTCTACTCTTGTTTGTGGTATTATTTTCTTATAATGCCTCCATGATCTTTTTTTCCTTTTTAAGGAACTTGCACTAAATATCTGACTATTTTGGATGTTTGAAGTATCTTGTAGTGTGTTTTTTAAACCCGAGCTGTTCAATGCATTGGTAAAGTAATGAACTTGTATTATGTTATTGATCATAAGTTCACATTTCTTTTCTTGCTTTAGTCTAGTATGGGTTTGATTTCTTTTTGAAACTATTGATGCACTTAGATAGGAAGTGAATTTTTGTTTTCAGAATCCTTGCTCTATTGCATTATTCTATAGTATCTAGGTTTATGTTTGCGTAGGTCAACATAGAATTCGTGGAAATTTTAGCATTCAGGTGTGAACTTACACTTAATCAATAACATTTAAATGGTTGGTAGAATTTGGATATCATATAAAGCCATAAATTCTTCAACTAGCCTCTTAAGATTGCATGTTTAATGTCTTCAAAGACAGAAGACATTCAATTCTTTTCTTCTTTCTCCTAAGGTTTGTTGCCATTTTTTAAATGATGTTGTTCTTTGATCATTCTCTTGAGTTTTTAAGAATGTTATCCATTATTGCAGACTGGGTTGATTAAATGTCATTTTGTTTGTGATCCGAGTTGCACCTCTTCTGGCTAGATCTAATTTGCTCATTACCAGGGATATAGAGTGGGCAACTAAACTCCTAGCATCATCTTAAGAACGCAAAGAATGCTTGTGTAATTTGATAGATCCTTTTGTTGAATTGTGTTTCCAGCCTTTTAACTTTCCGTTTTTTTTAGCAAAAATCATGTTGATGATCAAACACACTTTTCTCATTTAATGGTATCTTGGCAACCCCTCCCCCTTCTTCTTTGTTGTTGGGTTATAATTGGTTTATTTATACATTCTATCTATATATTGGACACCAACTTCACATTGTGAAGAAAGCCTTGAATTTCACCTTTATTATATATGAATGAGCTTACACCCCACTCCTCTCTATATGATAAATTTTCAGTAAAAGGATTTGAATGTTTAGGGATGATAGAAAATGAGATGAAATCTTCTCTAAATAATCTTCTACTTCTTGTTTCAGTTTTTTGGTATTGTAACTTGGTTGTATTTGTTGTTTAACTTGGTTAATTAGTGATATAGATCTATTGTTTGTTTGGTTCTAAGTTTCTTCTCCTGAATTCAACTTGCTTTGTTTTCTATTCGTAATTTGGAATCCAATTACTTGCTTATGGTTTGGAATTTTGCTTTGTTATGCCTCTGTGTGAAAACATTACTTGAATTACTACCTGAGACTGATGCTTGAGTTGTTACAGTAAAGGAGTGTGTTATCATGAACTAGGTGGAATATCGAGTTGAAATGTATGTCATCTACCTTCTTTTACCGATATAGAGATGGATAGGTAGTGGATTAGTAGGATTTAGACTTTCTTGTTTGAGATACACGATCATTGTTTATGATTTTCTTTACTAGTGCTTATACTTATTCTTATTCTTATTATTTAGATTTTTAGACTCTATGTTGAAAATTACACTATATCTACATATGGAAATTAATTGGTTTTGTTTTATTTTCTTTTGTGTCCATAGCCTCTTAGAATGATTTTAAAGACATGCTTGAATAGTTTTGAGAAATTATTTTCCTCCATTGAATTTTGAGTTATTGAGTCAAATAACGTCTTTTCTATTTATTTAATGGTTCAAGTCAACACAAAATGTTGAATTACATTACAAAGTTATGTGAGAAAGTAAATAATTTTTAAAAATAAATGACATATCCAAATGATCATTCATTAGCAAACGTATGTGCATACGTGAACCACATATAACAATTACATCTTTGTTTCATTTATCGTGGTATTGTTGGTTTATCCCAAACTTCCATTTTGTAGTTTTACAGTTTGTTGTGGTGGACGTTGTTTATTCTTGACTTCCAATGATTTATATTTTGTGGTGTGGTGATATTTTTTTATCTATCACTAAAAGACTAAACCATGTGACGAATTTGAGAAATTTGAGATGTAGATTTTTTTTTCAACATTCTAGTATGACTTAATTGATAGAATGTTTTCACTTAATTTATGAAATCATGATTTCAAATAATGGAAGAATAAGGGATAAAGTAAGACATTATTTCAAATATTTATTAAGATCTAAAATATGGTCACGGTTTTCTAAAAGGATACAGTGGAGTGCTAAGGCCTCCATAGGAATGACTCCCTAATTTAATTATAGTTTTTGTTTTTCATTAGATCTTTTTCTTTATTTTTGTATCCAATCACAATGTACAAAGTCATTATCTTATTTTCTTTTTTTAAAATCATTCAACTTCTAGGATGTCCTTCAGATGTGCAAAATGCTATATGCTTTTTCATATTATATAATTACTAACACAATTTTCGTCTATATTGGTTAAAATCATAAGCTTCCAAGATCTGATTCAAAATGATATATTTTGAACCCTTACAAGCTTGTGGGCCAGTGGGAACAAAATAAAAATTGGATTCATTGGTAACATGGGGTTGATTTTATTAATCAAACAATAAACAGAAATAAATAGTGCAAAAGTAAAATGCAAGGAATTAAAACGAGTGAGGGTAGGCAGTGTTGGAAGATTCGTTCAAAGAAAATAGACTCAAGGATAAGAATTAACGAGGTTGATTATTATCATTAGCAGAGGATAATTCACAAGTTTAGTAAGTTGTAATTGATATTTTTTGTCGTTCTTGTATAGAGAGCATGTGTACAATTGGTATAGTTGTGTATTTCGTGATTGCTTTGTATGTTGTTTGATGGTCATTTAAATGTGGGCTAACTTACTCGTACATATTTGTATGCTCACCCCATTAGATTTTTTATGTGTTGAAATGAGCAATGCTACATTAGTGATGCTAAAACAGGGACTTGGAGAAAAGATTGATTATTTTTTATTGTTGTGAAGATTTTGAGTTGAATCTACAAGTATTGTTGCTTATACTTCCCGTCTTGAATAATTTATCTACGTTAAAATAGTTCAACTCGCTTTTTGCGTACTATTGTTGTTTTTAATTGATTAATTTTCTATTAGATTCCCCGTTAGATTGATCCTAATAAAGCTATCAAAAATTCAAGTAACTTTGTGAAAGTGATATAGTAACGGTTCAAGCAAACAAGCGTACTTAATCGAGCTTTTAGATTTACTAAATTTGATAAAAAATTCATTAGTTCCTCAAACTAACGAAGGCTCAAAATTAGAATTTATCGAAATAATTAAATGAAGCGTAGTATAATTTAGACATTTAAAAGTATATAAAACATGAGAAGGTAATGATAAGATACATAAGTGACATAGACCTCATATATTATTTTAAAGCTTATTTTGGTCAAAATGAATATAGTGAGGAATTGATTCTAACACCTTACATCTTTCCAATTCTAGATATGAAATTACATTCAATGCCCAATACTGATATTGTTGAACCTAAAGTGAATTACATTTGCTATACTAAGCAATTAGAAGGTTGAACTAGACCCAAGGTAGTTCCTGTTGCATATTCACACGATGCTTGGGCAATTTGATCCTTGAATATCAACTTTACATCTTTCAATCTTATTTCGTTGCATGGCCTTGCAGGGCTACACTCAAAGTTTATACCTACTTCAGTAGCTGACGTTCCATGGATGTCTTCATATCTTACATTACTAATCTTTACTCCAGAAGCCTAATATATTCATATTATATGTATATATATTACTGTTACAACAGTTTGAAATAATAACGATGGAAAAGAAAGAAAGAAAATGAAATCTCCAAAAAAACTTTGAAGCAAATTATAGTAAACAACTAATTTTGAAGTTATGTAGTAAAAGTAATTACTATTACATGAGGTGGAATTGTTTTTAATATCTTGAAATAATCTTGAATGGAAACTTTGAAGCATAAAATAAAGTTGAGTTACAATTCAGTTTTTGAAAACTTTTATAACGTATAATAAAGTCCATAAACATCTAAATTTAAAGACGAGTAGTTAATTACATTTATAATTTTGTACAATTATATATTATATTTCTTAACACGTGATTTTTTTTTAAAAATTAACACCATACATTCATACATATATATAATATATATAAGTAATACTTGGATCCGATATGTTTATGCACTATCATGTATGTTACCTCTAACATAAACAAAATATTTAAATAAGAAAAATAAAAAATTTTCACCAAAAAATTATGATTTAAGAATTTGATAAAGAATTAAAGAATGCATTAAATTTCTTTTGATATATGGTTTGAACATTTATGATCGGAATGAATGAGGAAATGGTTACCTGACCGGGGCAGCCTTGGTTATGTGGGCAGTAATTTTGATCAATGATGAGAGGGTTGTTGACATTGTCAAAAACAATGTGTTGAAAAAGAATGTTCTTTGCAAACCCATTGCTGGGCCTTCCCCAAGATTTAATCCTCACTCCATTCATTGTTCCGTTGAAATGAGCTGTTTTTAATGTCACATTTTCCACTCCAGCCTCTTCCCACCATTTCCCCAAACTCCCAATGCTACAACACAAATTTCACATTCCCACTCACTTTGTCATTGTAAGTGCAAAGATAACATTAACACCCGTAAAATGTTATTTACAATTTAATTAAAATTTGTAAGAATACCTCTTAAAAATCAAGTATAAAGGATTATTATGAGAGACACTCATTTGATTTTTTTTTTTTTTTTTTTTGTCATTTATCCCTATAGCTTACCTGATTCCATGTCCAGGTCCACATGCAAGTCTTTCCATCCATAAATGGGAAGTCCCAGGGCCAATTGAGATGCAGTCGTCCCCGGTGCGAATGTTTGAATTGAGAATGGTAACATTTGATGATCTCTCCACATGAATGCCATCAGTGTTGGGGCTATTGCTGGCAGCTAAGACTTTCACTCCTTGAATCTTCACGTCTTGACAGTCATACACAACAATGTGATACATTTGGCTGTTAACTGAAGATAATCCATTGATCAATATATTCTGTGAATCTGAAACTTCCAACGTCTGGAAATTAGAAAACAAACAAAACAACATTGATTATTATTAATGATAGATAAAACCCTAAAAAGGAATATTCAAATTTTATTTAAATTTGCATACTGTTGCGCCAAGAGAGCAAGTGTTGATCCCTGAGTTTTTGCAAGCCCACAAGGTAGTTCCTTGGCCATCAAGAATGCCACCATAAATGGAAAGTGCATTTATACGTGAGAAAGAAATCCAGGTTCTTGATTTGGCCAGAACCTTAAAATTCGAAGAAGCCACAAGTGTGCCGTTGATGAGAAAGGTGATAGAATTATAGTTACAAGGTCCAATAAAGTTACCACTTTGAACGTAGAATCTTCCTTTGGGCACATAAACGGTAGACGCAACTGTAGAGGAGCATGCACGAGCCCATGCAGACTGCAACGCATGAGAGGCATCGGTCTTACCATCCGGCTTGGCTCCAAGATTGACGATATCAAACGTCAATCCACCAGCAGCAGCAGTCAAGGCGTGCTTCTTTAACAGAAGAGCAAGGAAAATTATAACAACAACCATCATTTCAAATCTTAAAAATCTACAAAGGGATAGTCTTTTGCCAAAGTATGGGAAAAATAAAAAGGGCTGTGAAGGCATATTTATAAACTCATAATAAGACAAAATACTTGCATGTTGGCCAATTTACAACTATTTTCTCGGTCCCAACTTAGTTTATAAATATGCCTTCATAAAAAATTTGTAGGAAAACATAAAAAATAAATCTTTAGGTGCAGCCCAACTAATATACATAGAAGGATCATAGAAGGATAAAGGTAATGAGTAATATTTTTAATGTTAATAATCAAGTCCATTACAAAATTTTAAAATAAAGCAAATTCTATCAATGAGGTAGTTTACCGGTCAGTAGACTACTGCCAGTGATATAGTATGTCGATGATTGACTATGAAAGTTTGGATATCTCAATTTTGCTATTATTTTGCAAAGGATGTAGCCTAGCCTAGGCTATAAATACCTTTGTGTAGTCCACGAGTTATCTAATTAGTAACTGTTATTTTAAGAACTTTTTACATTTTACAAAAAAAAAAAGTTAGATTATTAATTTATTACCATGTGATAAACGAATGGGATATAGGCACAAATAGGTAGAGCCATGACTACACCGAATTATTGTGCTATATTTGTCAATAATTTTGGTTTGCTTGCGTTTCTTAAATAAATGTGTGCATTTTCCTTTAAACTAACCAGGCAACAAAAATAACATTTAAAAATATATAAAGGAATAGTTTGCTGCATGACAAACTATTATAGGATAATTTGGAGGATGCAAAACATATGAGAATTTATTTAATACTACAGAGTAAGGGAGAATTTTCCATACTACCTAATTTTCATCGTACACTACAAATATGATAGCAGTAACATTTAAGAATAATGTGTGGTTCATAAAAGAAATTGACATGACGTGTTAGGTTATAAATGTGCGTTCGATCACCAAGTGTATATATCTTGAATAATAGTGGTGTAAGTGTTTTTTTTTCATGAAATTAGTTAGGAAGTTGAGTTTAAAAGTGGTTAGACATTGACCAAAATATGGCTCACTTAAGATAGAAGAGGTAAATATGAAGTGACGTTGGGAAATGTAATTGATATATGAGGAGGAGGAGGAGTGTTGGACAATGATGGGAAGTATAATTGTCCAAGGAAATGAATTACCAAATAGAAAAACTCCTTTTTAGGAATGAAACATAATTTCACGTCTCTCCCACCTAATTAACCCTCTTTTGGGCTATCACATCTCTTCTTTTGTTGTGTATTATTCATTAGATTTCTAGTTACATTGATGATTACTTTTTTGTCGTTAAGGTTGGTTCATGGAATGATAATTAGGACCTTTAGTTAATCAAAGCTAGACATTGTCATAAGATCTTTTTGTTCATTGTATGGAATATACATTTTTATAAAGTATGGAAATAAACAATCATATACTTCTCCTACTAACTCTTTTATTTTAATATAAATTTTTTATGAGTTTCAAAATGTTATAGTTTTAGTTGGGTATGTTTTGCGCTTTCATTTAGTTGTTGGGGCTATATTTGACTTACTTTTTGTAACTTAACTATCCTCTATTTAATTACTTGTTCAATAGATCTCCTATTTTATAGGAAATATTGATCTAGACATCACAACGAGCCAACACAATGAAAATCACTCAAAGTGAAGCTAAAGCAAGCAAGAACGGACCAAGAAACGTTAGAGTGGCATTTTTTAAATAATCAAAAGAAAAGCGCCACAATACCAAAGGATGGCACTTGAAGGCAATACCCATAAAAACACGAAGTGTCGCGACACCCAAGTCAAGGGCCGTAGATGTAAGCTCTCATTTTATTCTCCTTTTAATTATATTAATTTTTCCTAAGTTGTGAAAAACAAGTAGAATCCAATTGTAAATTCTTTATGGGTTGAATCATTTTGATTGAGAAAATTTTAGAATCAATTTTTATTTTGGTAATGATTTGGAAACTTTATTAGGTATTCAAAAAGAATGAAGATAAGGGTAAAAAGTGAGTTTAATTTGAAGGAAGGGGCATTATGGTCATTTTCTATTTATTATTACTTTTTTAAAAAGAAAGAAATCGGGAAATTCTTTCGAGCACGTAACCCCTCTTCTCGAATCTTTTCCCTTCATCGGCTCCTTCCTCTCGTTGTCATCTCTCCCTATCTCTCTGTCATTCTCTTCCGGCTCACCATCCCTCTCCATCACCATTGCTAAGTTGCACATCCGCTCATTGACGTCCCGTGAACACCATCATTGCCACCGTGGCCATTGTTGTCCTGCTTACCTTGTACCATATCTTAAAATGTCACGCCATCACCCAACCAACCGAAGATCAAGTTAGCCACGGTGTCCATGTTTCTTTCAAATCCACCACTTAGAGTAAGATTCTCAAGGTTCGAGGTTGTCTTTTTAGGTCATTTGGAATACCCATTAAGTTTATGCTTGATTTTAACATTACATATTATATTTTAATGCTAGATTTGAATTTTAGAATAGGCTAACCGATGGTCGGTGGGTCTATGTGCACATATGAGCATGGTTGAATCAAGGTTGTTACTGTAGAAGGTACTAAATATGCATGAGCTCAGTTTGGTTCTGTTTTTCCATGTGGATATGGGTCACGTGTGGGACTATTTTGGGTCATTTATTTAATATTCTACCATGGTTGGATTGAGTACAGGTTTGTAGGCATTACTTTTGATTTATAGTATTATGTGATGATAACGTTTTAATTATTATTTCATTATCGATGCATATTT